>NW_010205176.1:0-444 GCF_000695765.1 Mesitornis unicolor | reverse complement strand
TATGGTATGATATGATATATGATATATGATACATTGTTATGGTATGATATGAATTTGATATATGATACATGGTATATATGATATATGATGTATGATATATGATTGATCTATGATCTATGTATGATATATATGATATATATATCATATATGATATGTTATGATATGATGTATGATGTAATGTGACATGATATTAGATACGATACGACATGAAGCATTGGGCACTCTATGGGACAACATTCCCAAAGGATATTCCTATCCACCTAATAAGGACACTATTCCTTATCATACACAAAAAGAGACTTGACATCTTCTTGGGAAAAGATACAGCCAGAGCAAGGTTGCCTCCCAGACAAACCTGCCTGCCAAAATAAATCTATCTATATATATATGTATGGCAGGAGTGGTTTGGTATCATTACAAAAATATTCCTCTATATCTGAAATT
>NW_010205175.1:74762-153915 GCF_000695765.1 Mesitornis unicolor | reverse complement strand
AGGGAAGGCATAAAGTGGCCACACTGCACGAATTGGGCCCTCCCTCTCGTACACCGGTTGTGCTGCCTCTCGCAAATGAGTGTTTCTCCAGTGTGGCCGATCCGCAGTGCCCGGTGCGCAGGGGCACCCCGGCAACCCTCTGCACCATCTCTGCCCGCCTGCCTCCCCGTCACCGTGGCTGTGGAGAGGGGAGCGAGGGCTTCCCAGGAGACAGACCAACATTCCTGCTTTTACACCTGATAAGGACTATCGGAGCATTTTTACCTTCTCTTCTATCAGGGAAGAAGCCATGCTGTCCGGATGCTGTTCCTGGGCTCTGGCTTAGGGTTCTCCTGGAGCGGTTTGACTTCCTCTCTTCCTGGTCCTGCTGAGAAGTTAAAGATGGCTTGGGAGGGTTGTTTATCCATCCTGGATGTGGAAGGATTAAATTTTCATAGTGAAAAAGGATGATGCAGTGAAAGTATGAGCTTTGGGGGAGGCAGAGGAGACCACTCCCAGGGGATTACCATCTGGAGGAATGGGAATGGGCTGTTTTCAGTAATATAGTAGGCCTAAATAAAACTCACAAGTAGTTGCCAGTAGAATCTGCTGTGAGCTGTCAGCCAATCTCTATCCTACCGGGTAATGAAGGACAAAAAGAAAGGATCAGAAGACCTGTCTGATTGATGTGGTCCATGAAGTAATTCAGTCATCCCAAAATTATTTTTACCACCTGAAGACTCTTTTGGGAGGCCTGAGCCCCTCAGGTGACAAAACTGTGCCTAAAGATTGGAAGTAAAAGGACAGAGCAAAAGGGCTAGACAAACTTCTGCTTATTAAGGATATGGAAGACGTTCCCAGCTCACTTGGACGGCTGGGGATATCACTAGTGCTGCTACATGAGGAGAACTGCTAGTGAAATAACAAGGTGTCCTGAAGTAAGGAGCTGGTTCTAGAGCAGATACAGCTTATACTAACAAAACTGGTATGTCCCAGCTAAAGGAAAGCATACAGGTGAAAACAGTTTAACTGACTATTGGGATACAGAGAGCTATTTTTAGAACTCACAACATAGCTATAGCAACAGAAATCTACAGAAATCGCTTTTAGACAGCTGCCCAGAGCAGCCAGCGGATGAGAAACCCCTCACAATATTCACTGAGACCCAGACTGCAGTGTGCTCTTCTGACACCTTTTCTCTGCCTTCAGCATTGGCTGGCTACGATCAATGGGCCCTTAGCCTAGATCAGCCCATTTCCTGTGCAGATACCTACCCACCATCCCTTCTACAAGAGCTCATGGGTATGAAGTGGCAGCTTTGGCACTAATACAAGCAGGCAACAGTTCCAAATACAGGTAGCACGTCAGTAGCCTCTGGTGCTCACTGATTTGACCAAGCTACACATACTACACTTAGTAGGCTCTGATGATGAGAACTGCAACACGGCCTGTTGCCTCTGCAAGCGTTGCTGGCACCAGGCACTGAAAATAAGAAGTCATGGTTCCAAGGTCATGAAGTTGGTGTAAAAAATCATATCATTAAACATAAAAATGATTCTTTTGTCTTTGCTATTTTATACATCTGGATTCCTTTTCCCCATTTTTTTCCAAAACCATGGCATTATACACTTTCTTTCTCGAGTGAAAGATGAGTTTCTTGCACAATTACAGAACCCCATGACTTGTTGCTGTAGGAAAACAGTGGCAACTATCATAAAGCATTATTAGATGAGCACCAGCACTTTTGAAATATTCTGACCAGTGAAGAATATATTTATCGGTCTTTATTGCATTAACCTCAATATTTTCATTTAATAAACCTGTATGTTTCTTCCTTTCAGGCTTCTCATGCCACATTAAAATAGCCTGAGTTGAAACAGTAGCCATGCAGTATATGTTTGTATGGATTGACATTCGTCTCTGTGCAGGCCAGCATAAGGCTCATGTACCATATTAAGTCCTTGTTTTGAGGTCTGAATTAGGCTGAAGTGAAGGCCTTGTTCAGCTCATCTGTACATGGATGAATTCCACTCTTTGTTTAAAATGCCACTGAACAGTCCTGATCCTTTTGAATGGGAAATTCTCACAGACTTTCAAACTGGGAACGTTACTTTGAGCCTATTTCTACATCTAGGTGAAACGTTCACAATGAAATTCAAAACCACATGAAACTTGCCTAGTTTCGGGTTTTGTTACAAACTCTAAACTCAGACCAGGCTCCTTGAAAGGTTCACAGACCTTTCCAGTAGGTCTAGATTAATAACATTTAAGCCGTTTGAATTGTGAAAACAAAACAAAACAAAAGAAATAAAAAATTGCAGAAAAAAAGAACAAAAACATCTAACTATGCTACTGCACCGGTTCTCCCAAGGATGCTGATGTCATGCAGGCAGACTCTGTAGTTGCTACTTAGTATATCTGTAAAAGTTTTAAAGAACCATAATAAAAATGGTGTTCTGTGAAATAGTCTTTAGTACCTTTACATTAATAACCTGGATTTCATTTGTAAATGAGCACAAGTTTTCAAAGTGGCAGACAATGCCAGGGTTCTTTTAACGCTGTCAGTTTGGCAGCATCTGTGCTCCCCTCGTGTGACAGCAGCGCGGACCTTCAGGGCAGGGTCTCCTGCTCGCTCTCCTCCCTCTGTGCTGGGGAATCCCTTCAGTCTTTCACGCTCAGACCTCATGCTATAATTGCTGCTGGGATGTTCTGCAATAAACGGCCTGTAAGTGCTCTTTTTTTTGGAGTTGTGGTCATTGGTGAATACATAGACTATTTTCTTCCTTTTTTAGGAGCGCAACCTTTTTAAAAGCTCAGGCAACTCAAATCAGGTATTTATACCACCTGGATCCCCACTAGGCAGCTGATGTGGTTCTAGATCGCACATGTTGTGTGTGTGGCAGGACAGACCTTCACAGGCCTCCCTTATCAGGTGTGAAATGCTACTACTTATCTGACTGGAGTGGTCAGTGACAGAAACCTCAGACTCTTTAACTAAGGGTTCACTTTTAGGACCATGTGTCAGTATGAGTTCAATGGCTGCCTCAGCTTGCTGGAGCTGAGACTCCAAGAGACAATGACACCTGTGTGGTCTTTAAAGTATTGATAAATATAGATCACAAGTAATTGTCTCTGCCTTGCATACAGGAAACTAACATTTAGTCAAATTAATGCCCTAAATAAGCTCCATAGCAAACAGTGTGACAATGGTCAAACACAGAGGCGGAATGCATTTCAAATATCACTGTTACATTGCTCCCAGATTTTTCCCAGGACATTGTGAGCGAAGAAATCCTCCCTTCTAGCCACACTGCTCTTCAGCACAGTTTGAGTGAAGCTTCAAACAAGTCCAAGCCCTAGGTCAGTGACTAAGCCAGGAACACATGATGTCTTCCTGTACTCCTTTCGCACACAGGTAATGGTCAGTACCTAATATCACAAAACATCACTTGACCACAGGCCATATTTAATGTAATTCCTGACAGTGTCAGCAAGAAAAACTTTATACAGAGTACGTCAGTTCATAGAGGCACTTTTTGCACCTTTGCTGTGCTGAGGTGAAAACTGTAATGGAAAACTTTTCCAACCTGTAACAACTTTGGGTTAGATTTTGGGGTTTTGAAGAGAGAGCATTTCCAATAATTTTGTTTTCTTGTTTGTTTTTTTTTCCCACTTGGATTCACTGAGATTTCTAACCAAACCCTTTATTGGTCATTCTCTACAATCTTACTGAATATTTGATACTTTTGGCATCACAAAGCTATTGGTCTCTGAAGTCACTTCCATTTTCCATTTTAGTCCTAGAGGAGAAATCGTTCACAATATCCAACAAAAATATTCATCTAGTGAGTGCCCTGTATAACTGAACAATATATAGATGTTTGTCACATAAACATCTGACAAGACCTATGCCTTCTGGCATTTCTCGAATTTTGAGTGCTTAATATTTTTACTTTGGTAGCAAATGCATTTTTAATACAATTTCTCCATTTTTTCTAAAGCAAACTTTAATACAGAAAATCCCTCTTGGGAAACTGTAAGAAAGAGTTGAATGTTTTTAGTTTTGTTTCTTTTTCCTCTGTCTTTTATTTCTCACTGTGTTGTTCATTAACTGGGTAAGAACCACACTAATCCCTGCCATTTGCCTTAACAAATACATTAGTGGCTTCTTCTCATTTAAAATAGCCGCTTCTTATTTGAATTAGAGAAGGATGGGGTGCCTACATGAAGCCAGTACAATTCAGAGACATTAGGCAGTGACAGTGGAATACTGAGGCACCAGAATGACAGTTACACTTTCTGTTCCCTGCCTTTAATTCCTTTTGTCCCTTATTAGTGTTATCTTTGCCATGGTGCCAGCATCTTTCTTATTCCCTCCCTGATTCCGTACCTTAATCACAAACCTTCCCAGTCACCCCCCTATCTAGTACTAGTTTGACCTATAAGTCCTTGTCCTAAACTATCATCATATTTCATGACCTTTGACTTGTGCATGTTCCCTGTGCCCAAACACATTTTCCTGTGGGTTTTTTTTTCCCTTGACTGTCTCCCTTTTCTGCATTCTGTTCAAGCTGCTTCTTATTCCATGCTGTCCGATGATTTGCAGGAAGAAGGTTGAGAACATCTGATAGACACCTTTATTCTCTTTGTATTTAGCACCACTAGCAATTGAAAAGAGAAATCTGAGAGCAAGTCCTGCTCAGATCTGCAAGCCCCAGGAAAGAACACATCCACTGCAGACAGAAGCTTTGAAGAAGCTGGTAAATGAAATATGCAAACAATTTTACAGAGGATCAGATTTCTCCAGACTGAGGAAGACCTGCATAGGCTGGTGAAAGAGGAATATCCCTTCCCAAACTCTGAGTCCCACTACAAGCAAATAGGTAACAAAATAGTTTTAAAATTCTTAACGCGAGCAAAAGAGGTTTTCCCTCCGCATTCTCAGAAACAGCTGACCATATTTGCTGAAAGTTTTGAGAAAATAGCCCAAGGCAGATAGTTGGCATGAAAATTGCTGCCCAGTGGTTTATGTTTGACAAAGTTACAAGCAGCTGGAAAAAAGTTCTTACAATGAAAACTTGACTCTAAGAGTCCCACTGTAAAAGCCTACAATTAATGATTACCAATAACCAAAATGCATTTTACTTAATGCTTAATACTTAATGACTTCATTTAGTCAGTGCCCAGTATGCTTACAAAATGGCATTTTTTTTTCCAAGTGCTTTTTCCAAGCACTTTATATGCTCTTCTCAGAAATATTTCGTATCTCATGTCCAAATGCACATTGTAAAATCTCTCATTTACCCTAAAAATGAATGGAATTAATCAAAGAATCAGAAAAGAAAAACATTTAGCAGAACACTCTAATTGCTCAAAATGGCGCACATGCACAGAAAAAAGTTTACCTAATAGATTACATGTTACAGGATCTACATGTCTGATAAAATATCCACAGGGCTTTATTTGCTGTTGCCTTAGGAGCAGACTTTTACCTTCTTTTTCTCCTGATGAATAAAAGTGCCTTTGCTCTTAGACAAATACCTTGCTCTACATAACACTCCTACACCATGTTATTGATCTTCACAGAATAGAATTCCTTTTATAGTAAAATTAGGACAATGCTTATGACTCTTATTGTTTTAAACATTGTCTTCAGTGTTGATGTGGCTGTATTTAAGTCATGAAACAACATTATTAATCTATCTGTGCAGTCATCTCTAAAGCTTTTCATTCTCTAAAACTTTTCAAACAAGTGACACATTCTTAGCTATTCTCTCGAGGGATTCGTCTTTAGGAATGTCATGTTAACGAGCCTTAATTAAATATCCGAAATAAAATACCTTTCCAACATGCAAAAGCACCAACATATCAGATGTTTTTGAAGAAGAAAAAGAAACAACTATTCAGAATTCAAACATCTCTGTTCAGATAATCTGAGCAACACAGCTGCTCTACAGATGACATTCTTCCATTGCAAGAAAAATATTTGACAAAGAAAATTAATAGAGTTGGGTTTGGTGCTATCAGTGAGAGCATCCTTTCCCACCGCCTGTAATGTAATAACTCAATCTTGCTAACTTGCACTTTCTAATTGTTACTTCCTTAGAAAGTTCAAATTTGCTAAATTCACAGCATTGGCTGCAGTCAACAAGGCACTTAAGTGTGTGCTTAATTTTGTGCACATGAGAAATCACATTACAGTAAATGGAACTTGAACGCTCAAAGTTAAGCACATGCTTAAGTGCTTTGCTGGATCAGGGCCAGAGCATGACAACTTCCAGGTTGTGCACAATAAAGAGATCGCAAACCTTAAATATCCTCTAGAAGCCTTCTCGCCACTTCAAATCAATGGTACCAAAGGCAAGGACAGAAATACAGTAATAAGTAGCTGCTGCATTCTTTTCTCCCGTTACAAGCCACTAAACTGGCAGCAGTACTTATGATATAGCAAATTACCAATACAATAAATTCTCTTAATAAGTATCCATAAAATTACAATTTATTTTAAAGTTCATCGTTTGTAATTCTATTCTCATAAGACCATTAGACACATGAGTCTTTTTAATTTTAAAAGACCTGCTAATAGTTCTCACAAAAGAATTTATTCAAGACCTTGACCTTAAATTGATACAATTGCACAATTTAATCAGTATTAAACATGAGTCAGAGTACTGTACAATATTATTGTGGGGGTCAACATAGCCTTTCAGCAGGCGCGCAGAGGATGCCGTTAGCACCACAACCTTGAGTATCTAGGATTCCGATTCTGGGGATCTAATACTCTCAATTAAATGGTTTTATTAAATGTTTTCTGCCAATTATATTATGCTGAAGAGGAGAGGATTGCTGATGACTTTTCTTCTTTCCATGCAACTGAAAGGACAGAAAAATAGTCTAAGAATATTTTCAATTCAGTTGCATCTTTTCAATCTAAAATGAAACTTTATACTCACTGTGCTACACACTTTATTATTTAATTTTCTGGCTAAATGGACATGGTTCAGCATTTATCTAGGAGCCTTTTCTCTTCAAATAAAATGAAATTATTATTTTTTTTAGGATGAGAAGCTACATTTTAGATCTAAATTTGCCTGACTGTTGACAGTGTTCAGATATAGGAAGCTTCTCAGTTTTTCCAACACATAAGTTTCTTCACAAAAATTAGCAGGGTGAAACAGCAAGTAAGGACACACTGCCAAGTCTGGTTTTCTACCTATCTACAAAGTAGTTTTCACACTTTCCATGACTGTGAATGTCCTTTCTCTTTTTTTTTCTTTTTTTTAAATTGTAATTAGGAAGAACTTAAAAATCCTTCTCTGTACTGAGAGTGTTTGTGTTGGGGGAGGGGGAAGTCAAGGAACCGAAAGCACATTCCAAGCCAATTCTGCTCTCATTTACAGGGATGAAAATCTGGAATTAATCCATTGAGTTTAACAGACATGTTCTGGGTTTACACAGATGAAATCTTACATTTATAAGTGAAATCAGTGTTTTCCCCTCTGACATTCTACATGGCTCAAACCACAGACATTTCCTGAATGAAAAAAAGGCCAAATGATCCAGTTGGGAAGACTGGCATAATTCCATTGAAGTCAGTGGAGCTGTAGTAATTTACATTAGCTGATGATACAGATGAAAGTATACAAAAGTTTTCAGAGCAGGCTTCTTTCACTTAAACCTGCATTATGTTAGGTGCAGTGTTGATGCTCAGAATTAGTGTGCAAGTTGTTAATCTCGCTAGACCTGGATTTAAAATTAGACAATGCAATAATTAGTTTGGCACTATTGTTCTGCTACCTAGAGGGTAATAATGTAGGTCATAAAATACCAGCAATCAGCACAACTTTTAATACAAACCAAAGAATCTGTATTGGGATGGAGGAGAGGAGGTAGGAGAGAAATTCAGAAATTGGTTATCTGAGACCAAAATGGACTGTGAGGCACTGTACCACCTCACGGGATACTGCGTTGCCTATGTCTACTTGTGTTTCTCAGCTCCCAGCTGTGCAGATGATTCTGTAGGGTTTAACTGACTCAAAGATACCTGCAAGCTCTCTTTCTGTACTGTTTTTTATGACATTATTATTAAGAAATTAGGAAAATTATTTATTTTTATATTTATTTTTTCTTTTTTTTTAAATATTACGCAGAACAAAGTTTACAAACATACAGAAGTGCAACAGTATAGCATATGTATCTTGATTTGTTTTCTTGATAAATGACTACTGGCAACATCAATAATTCAAAGGGAAAAGCAATGAAAATATAGAGGAATTGCATTTGTATACGTCTTTCTGTCCTGTCAGTCATTCTTGCTAAGCTTTTATATAAACAAAGAAAATTAGGAAATCATCAAGTCTTAAAGCTACCTTGGTGAACACTTGCTTATATTTTGTACTATTTAAACAGTTAGGATTCTTAAATATACACATTTTGAGGGTATCTCATACACATTTCTCTATTAAGAAAGCAATATTGCATTAGCTTTTGTACAATCAGGCTGTGTTTGTGTAAGATACACAGCAAAGTTTAGTGAAGATGGGATGAGAACACATATACAGGTGTGCATATATCTAAAATATCTCTGTGCCTCCTGTACATATACTATTAGAAAGTGCGCATTCAATGTTATAAATGCATATATTCATAAATCATTTAAAGTTGTGCTTTTCATGTGATGTGAGGCACGGATACAAACTTGCTAATGATAATTATAGAACTGATGCTGATTTAGTCATTTCAAGAAAGCCATGGAGGCATAATTAGTGTCTGAATGGCCTCAATATTGCATTATTAGGAGGCTAGGGTGAAACTTGAAATGAGAACATCAAGGCTGATAAAAGAAAAGAAAACATGAAATACATACATAATTCATTCTGAGATATTATAAAGGTTTATAACCAGAAACAATAATTTGCAGAAAGCATCTCATGTACTGGAGCCAACTGCAATAATTTGGTCAACCTGTTTAAGATCAAATAGTATTCTTAGCTATTCTCAGTGGTATCTTTCTAATAAAGTAGCAGCAAACAGACACTGTTTGCTTCTGGTCACTTTTAAAGAATGTTCAGTTTATCAGTGGGGACTTTAATCTCAAGCTTCATAGAGTACAAAAAGAACATTGATCCTACTGTTTTGTCCTTTAGGCCACAAGGCATGCACATTTTTACATTCATTTGTCATAAAACAAAAAATACATTTTGCCCTTTGAAAATACCAAGTGCCAGCTTTTAAACAAAATAATTTTCCATCACATTTTCCCCTTTCTTTTAACCTTTCCATCATCCCCACCCCTTCCTTTTATCACGGACTAATTTCCACTCCCTGTTAATGCCTTTCTTCCATTGAAAGTACCAGTGAGAACTGCAGAATTCCTTATTTTGAACCCTGGCCAAACTAGCCACTCTTTAATGATTTGTCATAGTAATTTGAATGAATCAGAATTCTTCACAATCCTCTTTCTAATTTTCCTTCTAGATAGGTTACAGAATATACAAATAATACCTTTTTTACCCACGTTAGGCAATGGAATGTGTGATATCATAGAATCATTCAAATGAAAAAGACCTTTAAGATCATCAAATCCAACCATAACCTGTCCACTACTAAACCATGTCTCTAAGCACCTCATCGACCCATCTTTTCAATACTTCCATGGATGGTGACTCCACTACTTCCCTGGGCAGCCTGCTCCAATGCCTGATAACCCTTTCAGTGAACAAAGTTTTCCTAATATCCAATCTGAACCTCCCCTGGTGCAACTTGAGACTATTTCCTCTCATCCTATCACTTGTTACTTGGGCGAAGGAACCGACCCACACCTGGCTACAACCTCCTTTCTGTTGTAGAGAGCAATAACATCTCTCCTCAGCCTCATCTTCATATGACTTGTTCTCCAGACCTCTCACCAGCTTCACTGCCCTTCTCTGGACACACTCCAGCAACTCAATGTCCTTCTTGTAGTGAGGGGCCCGAAAATGAACACAGTATTCGAGGTGCAGCCTCACCAGTGCCCAGTGCAGGGGAAGGATCACTTCCTTGGTTCTGCTGGTCACGTTATTTCTGATTCAAGCCAGGATGCCATTGGCCTTCTTGGCCACCTGTGCACACTGTTGGCTCATATTCAGTTGGCTGTCACCAGTACCCCCAGATCCCTCTCTGCCAAGCAGCTTTCCAGCCATTCTTCCCCAAGTCAGTAGCATTGCATGGGGTTGTTGTGACCCAAGTGCAGGACCCAACTTAGTACATCTACATCTACAAACTTACTAAGGGTACACGCAATCCCCTCGTCCAGGTTGTTGATAAACAGATCCAAGACAAAATCCACCCTTTGTATATAATTTACTTCAAATTTATCTTTTCTCCTTAATTTAAGTAAATTCAATATGCAAGAAAAATCTTAATGTTTCATAAACTTTTACATACAGAAACAAATTAATTAGTTATCTTTCTGTACTTCTTATTTGAAAATATTTTTTTTTACTTGATTTGCAATGATCTAAAGTTGCCACTATTAGAAATAGGTTCAATTGTCTCCTTTCATAATCACTGGGTCAAGGGTTTATATCCAGCTTCCCACAAAGAATGCAGAGTCTTTCCTTCTCCAGCTCTGGAGAGCCAGTTATTGCATATGGTGAGTGGCTCCTGCTCCCAAGCCCTGCTCAGTCTTAAGTTCAGGCCAGTGTAACCCTTTCCTCCTTCCCAGATTTTTTTTTCCTTACAATACATGGGTTTTTTTCCAAATATTCCTGTGATGGAGATGTGAACATACAATTATGTTTTCTTGACCAAAACTGTAAAAAAGTCTTGACCTCTGTTTTTCCTTGCCAGTATATGAAAGAACCCTGCTGGTTAAAAACCTCATTAAAGGTTATGCAAGGAAATAAGATATGCGTATCCTGTGTCTTTTCTCAAAACATAAAATGTCTTCATGAAGAAAAAAGTCAAGGATGCAATGTTGCTAAATGATCTGTTGCTTGAATTTTAGCAAAGGAGACATACACACAAGTACACATTTATAATACCCTTTCACATTCTATGGCTGCCAAGGTTTAAATACGCATTTGTCTTTAGTTTTCACTTAAATCAAGTAAAATATAAATTTTTAAGTCCTGTATCAGCTTGCAAAAATTAGCTTTGGAAAAGACTTACTGACAAGAGAACATTCACAAACTTGAAACCACTGGAGTAGATCCCAAACAAGTAGACGAGAATGTTCATTCTCTCAAGTCATCTTTTTATGAATAGCATAGCTCATTTCATCACAGCCTCCTGTGCCTCATTGAGTTTGTTTTGAAAGTCTGAAGTTTATATAGAATAAAAGAATATTACAACCATGAGCGATACGGATGATTGAGAAAGATCAGATTGTGGCAGACAGGACTTGATCCTGAAAAAATCCGGAACGCCTTACATTTCATTGTCTCTAGCAGTTATTACACATTTAGCACCACAGAGAACCCAGCTTCAGCTTCTCTTTTCCCCCTTACCTTTTACTAACAACCTTTAACTTTGCAGGAGTAACAATTAACCACAGGAGCCACAATTAACCACAGAAGTAAGTGCAAGGAAGGGCTAAGTGTGTGACTATATCTAAAAATCAGGTAGCTAGGTAAGTAGCTCATTATTATCCAGTAATGCCTTAACTAGGCACTCACGTTCATTTTCATAACTTTTGACACATTTATACTATTATAAATATTTGATATAGTCTTATCAACACTTGTAGTAATTTTTGCGATCTAAAATAGTGAATACTGCAATGCAACATATTTCAAGAGATACCTGCTGGATTATATTTTAAGTTAAATTCTGAGAAAAAAGCTACCCTAAAACTGGAGGTGAGAGTGAGGTCTCTTTCATAGAGAAAAGCCCATAGTATCACGGGCTTGATAGTATTTTTGGACTGTGAAAATATTTTACTATTTCATCATCCATCACATTTCCAGTAAGTTGAACTACACTCTGCAAGCCCCAACCCAAGAATGATGCTCTCTGATGCAATCCAGCCAAATATTCTTTCCCCAGGTAAGACTGGAACAAGTGGGAACATCTGGAGAAATAAAGACTTACCCTGTATAGCAGAGGGTCCTATTAGGGAACATTTAAACAAAATGAACATACATAAATTCATAGAACCTGATGGAATGTCCCTATGAGTGCTGAAGGAGTTGGCTGGTGTCATTGTGAGGCCACTCTCAATTATCTTAGAAGGGTCATGGTGATCAAGGGCGGTTCCTGGGGATTAGAAGAAAGCAAATGTCACATACCTTCTAGAAGGAGTATTTGAGCAACTATAGGGAAGTCAGCCTCACCTCAATCCCTGAGAAAATGATGGAGCAAATTATCCTAGAAGCCATTTCCAGATACATTAAGAAGGTGATTTGAAATAAACAGAATGTATTTGCAAAGAAGATATCATGCCTGACAAACTTGATAACATTCTATGATGAAATGACTAGCTCAGTGGATTTCAGAAGAGCAATACATGTTATTTATCTTGACTTTAGGATGACAGAAGAGAGCGTACCCTCAGCAGGTTTGCAGAGGGTAAAAAACTGGGAGGAACTGTCGATACACCAGACAGTTGTGGTGCCATCCAGAGGGACCTCAACAGGCTGGAGACTGATGGAATCCTATGAAGCTCAACAAAGGGAAATGTGAAGTCCTGCACGTGAGGTGGTATAATTCCATGCACCAGTACATGCTAGGGGCCAACTAGCTGGAAAGAGTTGCTGCAGAAACGGACATGGGGGGCCCTGGTGAACAGCAAGTTGAACATGAGCCAGCAACATGCCCTCCTGGGCTGCATTAAGAATGAGAGGTGATCCTTCACCTCTACTCATCCCTGGTCAGAAATGTCAGGAGTTCTGGGTCAATTTCCAGTCTTCGCAGTACAAGAAAGATGTGGACTTACTGAAGCTAGTCCAGCAAAGGGTCAAGAAGGTGGCTAAGGCACTGGAGCATCTTTCATATGAGGAAAGGCTGAGAAAGCTGGGGGTGTTCAGCCTGGAGAAAAAATTGCATTGAGGGGTCTTACCAGTCAGTTCCTTAAGGGGAGGCAAAAAGAAGATGGAGTCAGTGGTATTTGGTGGAGGGACAATAGGCAATAGGCACAAAGTGAAATACAAGAAATTTTATTTAAACATTAAAAACTCACTTTTTTACTGTGAGGGTAGTCGAACACTGAAGCAAGTTGTGCAAAGAGGCTGCAGAGTCTCCATTCTTGGAGATACTCAAAGACCAGCTCGATATGGCCCTTAGCAACCAGCTCTAGCTGACTGTCCTTTGAGCAAAGGGCTTGGACTAGATAATTTCCAGAGGTGCCTTCCAACCTCAGTCAGTCAGTAAGTTTGGCTAGAAATTACCAAATTTTCCCTTATTAACATTTAAGATTCATTACAGTCAAAATTCAATAGATACAAAATCGGCTGAGAATGGGTAATGAATATCCTTTTTTTTTTAACTCCTTGACATGCAGTGTAACTGTCTCTGTATTCAAGAGCAGCTAGCAATGCAGTTGTTGTAATGCTACTGCTACTAATTATTATTTCTGTATTATTATTATTATTACTATCATTATTATTATTTTATTATTATTATCACTGCTATCTTAATGGCTGCTGAGATTCTATAGCTTAGCTCTTCAGTCTCAGCAACTGCCTACAACAAATGTTGCATATTTTGGGATAACAATAGCATTCCATCATGTGTTTCCTATACTTCATGTCAAAAGATGTGACATTGAGTAATCAAATACAGGCATATAGGCATAATATGGTGGGTGTTTTCCCAGGAGGATCATGCAAGGAAAGATCTTTCACAGCACTGTGTTTTGAAGGCTCAGCTTACAAACCTGTTTGTGCTTGGCAGCTATCTCCAGTTGAAATTGTGTTATTACCTTGTGGGTGACACAATGCCACTCTAGCAGATGGGCACCAGTGTAGGCGAGCCAGAGAACTAGTACGTGTATTGAGTTTGAATATTAGGGTCCAGATACCTATGCAGGTATGAGTGGCTATAAATTTGCAACCTGGTTGAAAGGAGTGTGTAACTGCAACTTCAGCTCAGTCTGGCATCACTTTTGACATTCTCAAAATACTTCTGATATTTCTGAAGGATACAACTTTGTTTGTTTTCTTGACAAATAAGGGCTGTCATTAGCAAGGGTATATGGGTAAGGGAGAATGTGTTACAGCCTTCCACTCTCCCAGTATTCCCTTGGGGAAGTGTACAGGGATGTACACAAGTACGACTGCAGCCAGGGTGAATTTTCTTATTTAATATAATAGCTCAACTGACTGTAGAAGGCAGATTCATGACCTTTCATGCTGCGGAAGTGTGCATATACTGCAATTTCTTCTGAGTAAGATTGCTAATGTTTCAAAGTGCTGTAAGGGTCTTTACTTCTCCCTTGCAATTTTATTGACATTTTTCTCCTAGTTTTCATTTGTGCTATAGTCTAAATTTTACACTAAATCATTTAAGTTTGCTCTGGAGAGGCTGCAATGCTGCTCCCAGGCATGCTGCCATGATTGAATCCACAAGTGAACACTTTGAATATTCTTAAAAACCTTATATCCTAGTACAGAACATGTAACAGAACTCTCAGCCAGTGCACTGCAGTTAAATGCATTTGCCTGGGGGTATGAAATCAAAATAGTTATTTGTATTAGACTGCAACTATGGATAAAATCACATAATAGATACAACTCTGCTTTAAAACATAACATACATTTTTCCCAGTAATTTGTGTGTGGGCAGGGGAAGGGACTATGTACATGCACAAAATTTAATGTTTGCTCAGATGGTACACTCAAACTTCAGAACGAACTAATCTGCTCTATCTTGACAAAATTTAATTGCTACTAGTTTGCATCAGATAAATATCCACTTCTTTGGACCTTCCAAAGACTCTTGACTTCTTAGTTTTTGCAAAAGTTTTGAAGTAGTTCTTAGGGTTGAATTCTGCTTGTGTTGAATTCCATGCACCAGGGACCTCAGCTTCGATGAATATGTAACCTGATGCATGGCTAGCCAATATCCCTGTAAATTTGGAATTATTATTTTGGTATAAAAAAATGCACAAAATAGCATTAATATTGTAGTAGAAAAGTTGGTTTAAATGAGCTTGACATACTCAATCCATTTACTGTCTAGTTTGACATATTGGTTGTCTTTTCACCACAAGTGTTCCCTCAGGAAATCATAACAAGAAAAGAGATGTAGAAGTGCCCAATTCATGGTATTGCATGGTATTGACTTTGAGTTTTGTGGTATCAGAAATGTGCTTGTGAGACATAACTAAATTCTAGTAACTCATGAGTTCCTCAATATTAGCAAGTAACTTGTTTTTGTGACTCAGTAAACAGATACTATCAAAAAGTGTAAGATTAATTAATTATGACCTGCACATACTTCAAAATGCCTTAGTGATTCACATTATTGGTCTCATATGCTATTCACTATATCATCTTTCATATTTTCAGCCTAAGGACAATGCACACAACATTGACCGAAAACCCCATCATTTTACTGTGAAGTCACCATTAATGAACCAGCACTCCAAAACAGATATATGAGTTATGTGGCAAAGATCATAACCACATAACATCAGCTACAAGGTCCTGTGGTCAGAGATGTTCTTTGTGTGAGTTTTACACCTAGGAATCTGCAAGAAAGTGCATGAAGTGTAATTTTATTGAGTGCAAAATGTCACTGTAGTAAACCACAGGCCATCCACAGAAATAAGAGCCAATAGTGGCTACCCCTGTATCTCAACTGCAGAAAATTCCTCAAGAAACTTACGGTGTATCTGCCTGTGCTGACTGGGACCAGCTGAAGCCTGTGAACCTTCTGATGATGACAGCAGTGTAATACAGGATGAAGCTCTAACCACTTAGCTGAGACATCAGGTACAGAAGCAGATGAACTCCTAGGAAGAAGGGCATTTGTCTTCATTAAAATTTGAAATGATTCCTCATTTGCTTTTGTACTTCTACAGAATGAAACTAAGACCTTGTTGGGAAAATCATGATTAGGAGAGAAAATTATTTTCTAACTCTGGGTAATTGTAGTGCTATAATAGCTCAATAAAAATGTAACTGAAAGTGACACCTTTCCGTATTTTACTACAAAAAAGTTTTATCAGAAATTCCCAGACAGCTCTGTGACTCGTTATGTCCTTTTATATTGATAATGAGAGATAGGACTGAGCAGAAACCTGGTGGCATGAGTGGGTTAGTTGTAATAAAACTTCCCTTAAAGTTTTTCCATGAGCACTGTGTTATCTCTTAACAATCACAACAGCACATGGGCCATCAAATCCATTCCAGGTATTAGAGATATTTCCATCAACCATTCTTTCTCATCAACAAAGTCCCAAAAGGATCGTAGGACAATTCAGATGTGAAGGGACATCAAGAGGTCCAAACCTCTGCCCAAAGCATGGTCAGCAATGAGGTCAGACCAGGTTACTCGGCATGTTTGTCAGTCTGGTCTTGAAACTCCCCAATGATGAAGATGGCACAGCCTCTGTGGCAACCTTCTCCAGTGCCTGGTTGTCATCATGGTGAAATTTTCTTCTCATATCCATTCTAAGCCTCTGAATTCAATTTATGACTGTAAAACTTTAAAATATACCTACAACATATAACAAAATCAAACCAACATATATTTTCTTTGTAGACCTGGCTTTCTGTAATACATTTTTTGTTTAGGAATTACTTTTAAATATGCATGGTATAGCATACCCATAAAACCAAGCTAATCCGTAATTTGAATGAATACCTTAAAACACAGTTATTTTTTTCTTCATCTCAAGGAATGTGATTTTGATCATTTCTACCTAGTCCCTATTTGTTCCCATCAGAAAACCAAAGCAGTCAGCACAGCATGGTTGACAGACTGTGCTCAACAGATGCCCAGAACTGGAATAGCATGGAGTACTGAGGTCAGGAGTGAGATTCATTGGCAGAGATGTGTGTGGGAAACTTGCACAGCATCTGCCTGCATTATGCCTTTTTTCAAGTCGATGCTATTCGGCCCTTACTTTTTGAGCATCATATTTGCTCAGAAATAAGGCTTTGAACAACAGATACTTATTAATTTGCTGCTTGCCAGTCCTTGGTAATTACTGCTGGTAATTCAGGAGGCCAATTGCTGGTTTCTAAAAGTAAGATATCATTTGAGAAAGGCTAGGAAATAGACCAATTCATCATATTGGACTAAATTTGAAGGTCTTTACTCAGTTCTTAGGCAAACTACTGGCATAAGGGATTAAGAAGTTGTCCAATTTCCTAGCTGCCATTTTGCAGCAAATTTTTATTTCCATTTGTCTTTGGTTTAAAACCCCTGGTTACATTCAGTAGCTCCATTTTTACATTGACACAAGTCTGCCCCCCTGAAACAACCTCAAATATAAACACAGGAAGCACCAAATCACAATTAAAAAACCATGACTGACTTTGTCCTGATAAATATATGGTGGACAAACACAGTTTCAGTATTGCCATTTCCCTGGACCTAATACTTCATCAGTTTGTAGCTTCATCGTTTGAACTTCAAATGACTGTGAGAAGTGCAAGCTGCGACAGCCAATCAGTCACAATATGGAGGTATGGGAAAGCTCCCTTAGGAAGACTAGAATAGGTTAAGGGAATTCAGCCTTAATTTGACTAAGACAAGAAAAGAATGAAGGTTGTGAGGAAACCTCCTGGAAGTAGCAGAAAATACTATCCTAGTGGCTGATGAAAAGAAGAAAGCAAGACAGATGTTATTGTGGATTTATGTAAAGCACACAGCCATACAGAACAAATCACAAAGGAAGACATTAGAGGGAAAGTCCAAGTTGAGAAAGGCATTCAAAATGGAAAGGGTGATAATGAGGAATTCCTAAGCCATATTTGGAACTTGTTAACATGGCCCCATGCTAAATGTAGAGAAGGGATGGACCCAGAGACCCTCTGAGTGCAGAAGTCCAGGTGCGCTGTGATGGAGGCCCATGTGTGGATGGGACAGGCCAACAGTTGCTGGAGAACGCCCAGAATCCATCCAAGGACAAGTTGAAGGCTGAATTGATTTGTGATCGCTATGAGGAAGTTTCAAATTAAAGTGCTCTGATGTCATCTCAAAGCTGTGTATTTTTATAGAAACAAATAGTATCTCATAGGGCAAATGCAGTTTGGCCTGAATTTCAGCCAGCCTTTCATGACAGCCTTCTATAGGATCAGTTTTTAGTTTAAAATCGGTAAGGTACCACGACATCCTTAGCAAACGCTGACAAGGTACATTGCTGCAGATGAATACAACATCTCTCTATTAGTGCAGATAAACAATGAGCTGGAAAGCAAAAAGAACTTCATGTGCTGATTTCCTTGATTGTTGTAAATGAGTAAACCATCATTTTCCCAGCAAATTCACTAAAAAAACATGGCAAGACATTTCAATGACTTAAGGCTTTACATTTCTGTTGGCCTGACGAGTCACATTATAAGCCAGGGTATGCAACAGCCCAAGCTATGATTCAAAATGAAATTACAGTGCAAATGGTTTTTGCTTAACCACTATCCTTTGAGACAATCGATTCTAATATTTTATTGAGATATCTGTAGTTTCCAGCAACAGAGAATACCTCTTGAGTGGCTCCATTCCTTCTCTCCTATGAAAACTCAAAAGACAATGATGAGTCATTGCTCTTCTGCACAGAGACGATACCACAGGGGCCGATATTACTCCTCTTGCTCAGCATGTGAGAAAAAAAATCTAGAGGCTTAGAAAAGAGACATGGTTTGCAACATATTCATCTGAGAAATCACTTCTCTTCCTATGTCAAACTGCCAGCTTTGGATCAGAGGCTGTGCTGGTGCTCGTTGAGTACTAAAGAACAGCTTAGCCAGCAGGGTTTTTTCTGTAAGAGGAATGTGGCTTGGGAATTAAGGCTTGCAGGTCCACCAAATCCCTATTGCCTTCGGGAATAGAAATGGGCTCTGAAAATAAGAGACTTCATTGTTTGCTCTGGAGGGGTTTCTTACCTCTTTTCAGGAATTTATTTTCTACTCTCTGAAGAATGCTATATATATATATCTGGGGAAATCATATCAGATCTTCAGGTGGGCATAAATCTGTATTGTATGTATGAAAAAAATCAACTTGTACCTTTTTATTGCAAAAATCAAAGGGCTCATTCTGGTGTACAGTATTTTAATAGCGTACCGTACTGGTGTACTATATTTTAATAATATGAATTATGCACATGTTGGTGACCAAGTGGAATGGTGATAATTCAGTTTGTTTCCGGGATCACTGGCACACATAATAACTTGGCTCACTGCATTGCCAATGGATGTAACTTTTAAAAAATATATATATGGAGAAAGGATGTCTATGAACGGTTCCAGGCTGAGCACCAGGAATAACAGCAACTTACTCATTGCATGGACAGAAGAGAGGAATATGTAGGTTGCTGAAGTGATGCTGTTTCTTACTTTCTTTTCTGCTTTGGAGCCCCTTCCAGAAGAGTGGGACTCTCTTTGCTCCTGGGGCAGCACTAGAGTCCTTCACAAAACTCAAGTGTTTGCAGTCAGAAAGGTATATCTCATGTCCACAACCAAGTCTGTATAAGAAATTACTTGAAATCTTGCAAAGCTGGAAAACAGCTCTTTGATGAGACACTGCCTTCTGTCGTTCACTCCAAACTTGCAATAATGAGGTAGAATAATGAGGGGAATAATGGTCATGTTGGACACCAGGCTACAGTGCTGCTCTGCAGTACTGCTCTGCAGGACAGTGCTCTGCAGTACTGCTTCTTGAGCCTCACTTCAGTGGCAGTTCTGCTTTTTCAATAACTGAGCAGGCCTAGTAAAGCAGGAACTAGGTTTTCCTCCTCCATCTGAGTTATTGCTTATTTTTCTGTGTGCTAGTTAGTTTTTAACAAGATTTTGTGAGGGAAGAAAGATTATTTTTGTTCCTTGTTGAAAATAAACTTCAAAATGCTCCATTGCCAGAATATTATCTCTTTGCTTGTTCTTGTTTTCATGTTCCCGTTTCCCTTTGCACTGCAGTCAAAGGGATGACACTAAACTCTTACTCCATTGGCTAGTTCTTAAAATAGGACTACCCTAAAATACAAAAAAAAGGTTTTCTTTTTCCTTGAGTGAGAGCAGGAGAGGGATGTTCTGGTGATACCCCCCTCTCTCTATGCCAAAGGGTAAACCTTTACATTTTACAAAGAATCTAATGTGAAGTTCCACAACTCTCCTCAATGTTAGCAAGAAACAGCATTATTATTTTTTAATTTAGCCATTCCTCTGAAACAATTAAAACTACAAGTTACAATATGCTTCTGCATATTATCTGAGAAGATAATAGAACTCTATGGAAATACAATAGCAATGCTGTAGAAGTAAAAAACTAAGCAGGACAGTTCAATTCTTCCTGTGAAGTCTCTAGTTCTCTAGAGTGATGTGCAAAATAACAACGAACAAACAAGCAAGCAAGCAAACCACCAGCAGTAACAGAGAGTCATCCTTAGGGGTCACAGACCAAACCAAAATCATGACCATTTTATGTCTTCCAAGAAACTGCCTCATCTATAGCCCTGAGTCACTGGTATATAATACCAAAGGGTTTTATTGCATTAAACTCTAGGTGGAGATTAAATTCCTATATTTCCTATTATGGACCATGTCTCTGTTGGGTCTACAGCAATTGAGTTTTATTGTCCTATTTGCGTTCACTGTCACCCCAGACTTCTGTAATGTTGGAAGTGTTGGACCACTTTTCGCTCCTCTTTGGTTGCATTAATTCATAACTCTGTGACTTGCAGCCTTCACGTAGAGTGTTACAGCCTGTTACCTATCTGAGAATAGCAGCTAGTAAAGCTTGAATGAAAGAGGAAAGGGGACTAGTTAACATAAAGAGATATAAGCCTCTACAAGCATCTATTCGCTGAAAAGGTGTAGTTTTTGTGGACCTACCAAAGCAGGAGATGACATAAATTCCTCTTTGTCCCACTATTCTCTTACCTATGCACAATAAGGCAGTTTCTGCATCAGCTAGCAACAGCTGTCAAAGAACTTTTTATTTGCTAAGATATATCATGCTAATCTCACTAGTTACAAGTGTATCACTAGGTACTGCTTTAGATGTGAGTAGCTGGCCAGACACAAGGTCATGTAAGTTATTTCAATTAGGAGAAGAAACTGGTGAGGGAAGCACATATCTCTGATGTTACGATGTTTATATACAAGGAAGCAGAGAATCCTGCCCCTCGTTAGAAGTGAAGTACCACACATTAAGAAGGAAGTGAGAGCACACAGACAGGCACGCTAGGACAAAGTGAATGTGCGCCCTGGCTAATCTCACTTTGTTCATGTACCCACTTCCTCAGTGTCACGTCAAAACCAGCAGTATCCTTCACAAGTTAAAGTCAGTTATTTAAATTATATCCTGTATTAATGAGATTTAAAAGCTTATTTAGACTTCAGTGCCATGATTATAAGAGTGCAGTAAACAAAACCTTTCCCGTCCTTGCTATGTAACAACAGACAAATAGTTTGAAAATTAAAAATCGGGAGGTTTTATTTCCTCCCTTAAAAATGTTAAAAGGGAAAGACAAAACTGAGTTTTTAATTTGAAGCCTTTATATTCTACTTTCTTGCCACTTCTCAGAAGTTTTGTATTTCTTCCAAAAAGCCTCAAAGAAATCAAGAAAAGGGTTTTCTCATGAGCTCTTTTGTATATTGTTCTTCTTTCAGAGCTTTCTATGAGCTTAAAACACAAATTTCTAGTAATATTTATCAAAACATATTACAAACTGCATTTTAGAAATTAAGAAGGCTTTGTCTTTTGAATGTCTCACTTCAGAGAATGCTTGCATGGGCAGCAGGGATTCGCTGTCCTGCGTGATGCCATCAGCCAGGCTGCTGTGCTGACATGCTATGCATTCCAGTTTGATCCCAGCGCAGAAAACAAACTGGGAATCACACACCTCAACACAGAGCTGTGGGCTTCCTAACTGACAGGATGTAGTTGAGGCCAGGAAGAAATAAGAAAAGAAACCCCTCCTTCTTGACAGCTTCTGTTGGAAAAAAAAAATAAAAGGCAATAAGAACCATCTGATTTCCATAGCAGCATTTTAAAGGAAAATTTGGCACCACCACCCGCACTAAGGTCCCTCCTTACAGAAACTGAGCTGTAGTATTGATCATAAGCCCCGCACTAGTGAAAAAATTACGCTTCACTTGTATGTATTGTGACTTCAGACTAAATCTGACAATGGAGTCCCTGATGACCAATCGACAGCGTGGAATTTCTGATGGTTTATTTAGTTTGACTGACTCTGGTACATTGCTTCTATGAATACAGTTGCTATGGAGGGGATGTTTTAGTGCTGTCTTTCTTCTAAAGAGGTCATGATTTTGCAACATCTCAAATAACACTGATGGCTTAATGTCTGCAAACAGTACACCACTTAAAATTTGCTATGCACAGTGAGGATCATAGTTTATAATTTATTATTCAGAAATGATGTAAAAATATTTTTATGATAAAGTGTAGGGCTATGCTTAAATATTCATGAAAATAAACAATACATAATAAATTTATTTTTACAATGTCAATAGGTAATAAGAAAGTAATCAAAGGTGCATTTAGAGCTTTAACAAATGAAATGGATTTCAGTACTTGGAAGTGGTATTTTGAATTAGGCCAACTCTATTGTTCTCCAAAGCAATGAAAATATTTTCGTTTTCTATCTACCAGAACATCATTAAACTGCACTGAATTGTTTTCCTCTCTCAAACCAAAATAAAAAAAAGCCTCCAGAGCAGAAGCTTTCCATCTCACTTGTCATCGAGTATCTTAATGCAGTATTTGGCTATAGTAAAGATGAAACATAAGCAATGGTTTAAAAACTGAGCTGGCTGTGAGCTAAAAGTTTATGAGAACATGATCCAGTAGAAACAACTAGTGATAAGGCTAAAAGTTTTCTGTCCTCATTATGATCTTCTCTACAAACTATTTATACACTTCAGTCCCTTAATTAGCAACTTACCAGTTCTCACATTACAGTCTCCAAGAGAGGACTGGTATAGGATGGATGTTCCCCAATGGTTTGGAAATACCTTAATCCTAAGCGAAAATGTAGCGGGACAGAGAGGTGTAAGATGTCACTGGAAAGAGGATTGATGGCTACATTACGTTTCATTTATGTTGGGTGGACATAGCATAGTCTCCAAGCCAATGGTAGGGGGTCAGTTTGCACCCTTGTAAACAGCATTTCAATTTATGAAATTCTTTGCTATCTGAATGCAAAAAAATGAGTGCTGGTCCCCATGTTTTTTAATAAAATGACATGGCTCATTCAGGAGCTAGTAATATCTTGCTGGCAACAAGCAAAATTCAACTGAATTGAATATTTTATTATTTACCTCATGCTTTACATGGGTTAGTCCTCAAAATTATGGCTGCTATTTTTCCTTGAACCCTTTTGTTGGTTACAAAAAGCAGTTTTGCTACACTTAGAGCCTGTCAAGAGACTTTTATGCTTTCTAAATAATAAATAAGACCAGATCTTTTAGACATATCAGTTTAATACTAAGGGGGACAAATAATTAACTCCTTGCAACCAATAAACTTGGAATTTTACAATTACTATTTGAAAATGAGCCAAAAAGGTCACATTCTTCCTGTAGTAATTTCTCAGGCTGGAATATAAAGCATCATACACAAGCAATTTGATCAGCACAGCCCTGGCAAATGTTCCTGGTTCTCTTAAAATTCATCCTTTTGTGTCTCAATCTGCAGTAAAAAGGGCAGCCTGTCCTGCTGGCACACATACTTCCCATGATTTTTATAAAGAACTTTTTCACAGCTGACTTGACGTTTGCATTCCACATGCCAGCAATGTCTTCACTAAGCGTGTGAGTGGAGTAACAATACGTACACAATGCAGTATGTCACTTAGTAATATATCATGGTGTAAAAGAAGATTAATGACATCATCCAGGTATGGGACAGGATTTGCCTAATAGGAGAAATGCAATAATTTAAAGACACAGAAAGAAGAAGAGTGATGATGGAATCTGGGCAGGAGGCATGTAAAGGACAAGAAGCCCATTACAGATGTCCCTATTTAGGAATATCTGGCACTGATTTGGACTTCTAAATATAAGGGAGAAAAACAGCAGCAGAGAACTGGTGACTTGGCAGACACACGCTGCAGACTATGACTGATGTCTTTCTATTCTTCATGAAACAAAATTCAGAACAGTCTTGTGTTTTATCGATCACATCATAAACAAATTAGAAGTAATAATGTAATAAGTGACAGTTTGCCCCACAGTAAGACTATGCTTACAACTATTACTTTATTTTTATTACCATATAACCTAGGAGTGCTCATCACAGAGCAGGATTTCATTGTGACAGGGGTTGCACAAACGCAGAACAAAAAGATGAACCCTGATTGAATGCCCTTCAGCCTAAGGACTAAACAAAAGGCAATGGAAGGGTATGGACTTAAGGAGAATTATGACATGACAATGTTCAACAGCAGTATCACTGGTATCAGTTGATTTAGTGACCCAAAGATCTACTTTTTGCAGGATTCTTTGCAAAGGAAAATTTTAAAGCAGAGTTTAGAAGTCTTAAAGGCAGCTTTGCAAATGTGCATGGGATTTCCTTCCTATTTTCCTTTCCTGTAGAAAATGTATCAAGTACAGACTGGAAACTGAGAGTGTTGAGGAATTTTTGACAATACAGAACCAAAGAGGCAGGCATTATTAGAAAGCATTCAAGTGGCATGTGGAATAGTTTAGATTAATAAAGGAAGAAGGAAGAACCAAAGAATAGTCCAGATACAATTGGGAGTACAGGTTAGATCAGCACTGTCATTATTTCCATTGTTATTGTCTATGTTTGTTATTAAAGAAATTGTGATTCACATTTCTCAACCACTATCAAAAACGCCTATGCTCAAATTCAAAATGTTTGCTGTACAGTGCCACTGAATCTATCAGCATAAACTCAAAAATGAACTACACCTGGCCAAACAGAGCAGACTCAGCCACCCAGAAACAAAGAAAAAAAAATAATGAGTGCCACGCAAGTCTAGCAAAGGGAACCACCACATCACCCAGACTGGAACATACTTTCCAATGTAAATGTACACTTGTAAATAAAACGCGTCCAAAACCTCAAGTAAATTCAGTTTCAGCTAAAAATCTGCTAGTATTAAATATTTTATTAAAAATGGGGGGCAGGGAGATAAACTAAGCTAATAATAGAACTTGAAATAGATTTTCTAGCATCCTAAAAAGAGATCCATCCTATTCCCTTTGCCATCATAGCTTGCCTCAGGATAGCCATTTGCTTATGGAATTCAGTTACTATGTATAACATGACACCAGGTGAAATGTAAAATCACGATCAAAGTACAATAAAGCCCATTGAAATCATAGTTCATACATAGCAATGCAGCCTTCAGCTGAAGAATCTTCTCTTTCTCTCTCTCATACACATACATTTTGCCTTCAACTGCATCTAGAATAAGTACATTTTCCAGGGCTATTTGACTCACAACTTAGCCAGACTACACTAACTGATAGCACTTATTTTCTTGGAAAGCATGTTTTCTGGGCACTGAAGAGCACAATTTTGCTGAGTGCAGGGCCCAGCATTGGGGAAAAAAGAAATCAAAATTTGCCACTTATTAAACTAAATGTCCTTGTCTGCTTGACGCAGACAAAAATACTCTCCCCTTGACCCTCCAAGTCCATTAACTTTAGGAGAGCAGTTCTGCAGTTGCTGGGCTCCTATGGTGCCCTTTTCACAGCAACTTGATAAGCTCTCAATATACAGTGAGTTGTTCTTTGTGGCATAATGTAGGATATATGGTAGCTTCTTACCTTCTTCCCCCTCTGGGATTCCCAGGATTTGTATACTGTGTGTCCTCCTTATCTGTTTTTCTAAGAGTTCCACCTAGAATTTAAGAATTTATGAATTTATTATCTTTCCCAGGCTTAGTCAATAGATAAGAATTGCACTTTAACTTCCCTTCACAGATTTTTTTTTATTGTCAAGACAGTTCAAGTTACTTGTTGCTCCAGGCTGTCTGTTAATTTGTTCATTCTTCCAGTGTTGGCATGCTTTACGTATCCATACAGCACACAGCATACAGTGTTCCTGGTAACGGGAAGCTTTTTAATTTAATCTGCAGAGAGTCTCAATTAAAGCAGGCAACAGAGCTATGGCTCTACAGAAAGTGCAGCCACACGGCCTGCATGGCTCGACAACTTTAAAGAAGACTTTCAAATACTTGTCCTAGTCTGTTCTTGTATTAATGCAAACACCAATATCAATTTTTGGGAGTTGCTCCTTTCATTCTTTCCTAATCAGGAACAGAAAGTGGATATTCCTAAAAGCTTTATAAAGAGGTACTACTATGACTTTCACTAGCAACAATTTTAAAATATCAGGTTCAATACTGAAGTGGTCACTGCACATAATTTTTTCCTAATTTATTCCTCTTTATAGTTGGAATGCCCATCTTTGCAAACCTTTCAATTCCTTAATTTACCTTCTCCCTTTAAAGTCTTTCATTTCTTCTGCTGAGTATTCCTGTGGAATCTTGTCCACACTTTTGGGCCATATATACAAATTATCTGGATTGCACCGTTATATATCTTGCTATTTTTCCATAAGTATAAACACTACAAGCATACAAGCATTTAAGAGGCTAGCTAGGCACTGTGTCGCCGCGTCACATTCCCCTTTCTGGTTAAGATCCAGAATACGAGATTGTATTCTGCTATTTGACATCAATTTGTCTGAAAGCACTTGCCTGCAGTTTCAACACTTCTCACGTTAGGACATATCTAACCATAATTTAACCAGCTCACTCGAGGAAAGCCACATTAAAAGCCACATTAGATTAATCTGTGCAGACTAGTTTCCATATGTTCCTAAAATATGACAGTAGGATTGAGTTTAAATTGTCAACACATTTCACGTTAATGAAGTTTAAAAAAAAGCTTATTCTAGTATATTTGGATTTGGCTGAACTGAAACTGATTGAGAAATTAGAAGAGTGTTGGGGAAAAAATGAGCTTCAGGGTGGGTACTTCTTGGGAAAATCTGCATCAGAGTGCTTGCAGCACTGCCCAGCAGTGAAGGGCTCTCTGCAGTGAGGATGACTGAATGAGACCTTCCTCTGCCCCATCAGCAACACTCGCTCGTATTGGTCACTGTTCCTCTTCTTTCCTCTTCCTCTCCTCTCTCTTTCCTTGGCTAAATCCCAAAGGCAGGACAGCCGTGGTACCTTTCGAGCTCCTGCCTAGAGCCTTCTACAGCTACAGGAGCCTTCGCTGTGCTGTGGAAGCCAGGACAATCCTGGGTGTAATTCTGGTTCTTTGTTGATGTCTAATTATTCTCATAAATACATTTCAAAGTTTACTTGGAAATTTACATAACTGAAGAGCACAAATGTCTCACATATATGAGCAGGATACCCTTGGGTAAATTTGACTAATAAGTACATTAATATTTGTTGAGCAATACCTGATTACATGATAGAGTTGATCTCTGCTAACGAGCAAGTAGCCATGGCCTAAAACATCTACAAGAAGGAGATAAAATACCAGAATCCCACACAGGAAGGCAGGCTGTGTTCCATTTACACATCAAGACTCTGTCCTGATAAACATATGGTTGCATGTACCAGAAAAACATACGCTGGCCCACTCTTAGCTGATGCCAGATGACTTAAAAGTGTGTGTGCCCCGCAGACAATTCTTTTTTCAGAATGAGAGCCTTTAGGGTACAGTAATAATCAGTGCCCTCTACTGTCTAAAAGGTCCAGCCTACAAAAACGGCTGGGCTTTTATGGCTTCATGTAGGCAAACAAGGAACTGGCTCAGAAGAGGAGGGCAGACCTCTCCTGTTAGAGCAAGGAGGTCCCAGCCTTTCCCCCTGCAAGTGACTGAGACAACCTCATGTCTAATCACTGACTCTAGATTGCTCACAACCCCATAAAAGATCATACAAAGCTTTTAGAAAAAGGGAAACAGGACAAGACATGAAACACAGGTCCACCAGACTACATTATACCTGGTAGTTTTGAGGACATCAGCATAGCTGTGTCCTTGTACATCATAGTTGATAAAGACACCTGCATCAGCTCAAAGTGACAGCAATCAAACAGAGAGTGATAACCGTGAAAATTCCTCTCTGATACTTTCCAATATTCTGTGTATGAGTGTATCTAGCTTTAAACATAGTTGTGATGCCACAGCCCCCACCTTTTCCTTTTGGTGGCTCATCCCTAATGAGTTCTTATTATATCTCAGTGCACAGAAGTATCCTGCCCAGACATTGTATTGCTAAATTCTCTGGGCTTTCAGACAACCTGCGATGAAAGATAATTCAAGGAAGGAGAGTTATTTTAATGTTTGGAGTCCCATATATTTAACAGCACATCACTATGTGTTATCACTCATCTAACACTGTGTTCTCTGTGAACTCAACAAAAGAGGAAAATAGGCAGATGAGAAAAAAGAAAGAAGCAGGGTTTCTCCTGCTCGTGCGCGTGATAGCGGGAGGCTTCAGTCAGGCTGAAAAGACGATGGCCTAAAGGAGAGGACGTGGCTGACTACCAAAGACTGTTGTATACATGACGCAGACTTTGTACCCTTATTTCATATGACAAGTAGAGTGGACGGTCACAAAGACTAGCAGTTCAGGAGAGGCAAAAAAGAGTGCATATTAGAAGATCAAACATTTGACAGCCACTCACATTGCTGGGTCGCACAGTCCGGCACACACAACTGGTGGCTACAGACATAGTTGGTTTCAGTCTCCTCAAAACACACTTGAGTAAATACAAACAAATGAAGGGGATATTTGATTCAAGCACCTAAGGTAACAAGCTCCTACTCCACACAAAAGCAGAGTAGATTTGATATGCAGGGAATGAATCGTGACAGCTCTGACACTCAGATGGTGCCCCTCCAAGTGACGTCACCCACTTGACTGGTCCCCACTCTCCACAGTGTATATCAGTTTTCCTCCTTGTCTCAAGCTGTCACTTTAGGTTCATTTCACTGCAGTTGCCAAGCTATTGTAACAGGGGAAAAAGAAAAAGAAACTATCACAGTTAAGTCAGCATGACAGACTAAGTCCAGTAATCAAAGTAAATTAAAGGAGATTTTATTTTTAAATCACCTCCTCCACTTTCCGTTCAAGAAAGCATCAAGGAAAGACTTATAACTTTCAAGCCATTAGAAACAGGCTGTTTTACAAGCATGAGACAGCATTTTGAGCAAAGTACAACTGAAAATCCACTTATTCTGGCAAGATCTGCTCTTTTTTTCTTAATTTTTAATGTAAAGGGCTAGACATGACAGTGTGTCTTCCCTAAATCAAGGTCCAGCCACAGAGCCTGCTGTGCCCAGTCACACAAAATCCCAGCCTGGCTTTGTAATTCCCAAGACCAAACCTGAGCTGGCCTCAGCAGTATTTACAGTAGTACCAACCATACCAGTACAAATCACCCCAGCAAGAAGTTACTCAGCTTTCAAAAAGAGGAAGAGTACAGCAATGTTGTGGCCATGCCACAAACTCACAAGGCAGCAGTGGGAACGTGTGGATTGAACCACACCTAAGGATTTCTTAACCTTCAAGGTACAGCTGCTTCATGGGTGCCAAGCAGACACTGTGAAGCAGCATGCACAAGGCAGAGAAGGCAGTCAAATGTGTTTGAAAATGGTGACATTCAGTAGTTTATACAAAAGGGACAGAGGATTGACATCAGCAGTATGCATAAATACTCACAGGCTTACACAAATCTTATACAACAGCATCAGCGTCAGTGCACAATCAACCTAGTAGGAGCATCTTATTGCTTCTGCTTTGCACGTACACATTTCTACTACTTTTTTTTTGTATTATCCTTAAGACTTGATACAATTTACCTTTTTCAGGAAATTTCATACAGTCTTCTGATACCTCAGCAATAAGCAGCTATTCAGTTGATAGTCTTGAATTAAGTTTGTTTCCAGCGTCTGGCTCTGCGTGTTCCCATCTGTGTATCCACACCTGTAAAGTGTAGATTTCTGAGGAATAGTACAGCTCTCCTGCTGAGCATGAGGTATCATGTAATCAAAATAGATAATAGGCATGTCTGAATTATCACTCTTTTATGCGTATCATATGACAAAATATCTGAAAAGGCGTAAAACAAATACATACAAGCCTGTTGCATCAACAACTAGCGAGTTGGCCACTTTTGAAGGAAACGTATGATAAACTGGAAAAATATACTTCTGTCCTCCTGTGAATATTAAATGTGTTTTTTTTTCCTGTTCAGTTTTCTATTGCTGCTTAACCTGGATGGAGTTCAATCAAAGGAAGCTGCAAAGGCTTTGCTAAAGAACTGGGCAGGATAGATGAAAGAATGGCTCAGATGAGGAACATCCCTCAAAACACTGGCACAGGGTTTATAGATAGACAGAGATGCTCCTTGTAGTAAGCCTGAGAAAAGGAAGATCAGAAAACACTGATGTGTTAAAAGATCCTGTCCAAAGGGTTTTGGGGTGAAGTACAAAAGGCTGTCCAGAGTGAGAAAAAGCTGTCAGCCTGGAAAATTCAGAAGCAGCCAGAACATCCTGTAAAGCAAAGCAAGTTGTTTCTCCTGGCTCAGATATGAAGAACAAGGTGGTGCTGAACAAACTGTGGATAAACAGAGAAACTTTGGTATGTGGATGTAGGTGTAGATCCCCTGCTTTTTGCTTTGGTATGCTGAAAAGTTGCTTGGGGGTCATTTTAATGAGAGGTCCTGTTCCAGGCTTCAAAAGACAAAGGAGGGCCCATGCCTGGACCTGCAAGTGTAGTCGCTGGTTGGTACTCATGGGACTACAGCACAGGGCCTGACTTGAGAGCTCATGGATTAAAGGATTCCACTCCCAGAGAAGTTATGACCCGAGACTGACCAAGGGGGAGAGGGAAGAGAGACGTACTGTATTTGGTAGGTCCCAAGGCATGACAGCAGCTGTTAAAGAATACAAAAAGGCATGGATTGAAAATAAAATTCAAAACCACTGGAAAAAGTACCACTGTTCTCAGTTTCTTGTGGAAAAAAAAAAAAGAAAGGAATATTTATTTACTAGACATTCTGAGCAGCAAGGATGATGTACTGTCTGTATCTCATCTACCAATATTGTATTGGCTTTTTCACTTATGCCCTTATTGGTATATTCACACTGACTTTGATTTGGGGAGGAGTCTTTACATAGACACCAGTAATTATTATATTGGAGACAATAAAATGACATGATAGGGAAATATGGAGAGTATCACTACAAGAATGAAATAAAAGAACTTTTTTTCTATGCTGAAGCTAGTAGGCTGCTCAATTAGAAGCTGTGTCAGGTTGCTTAGCATTGATTGCAAATAGCTTGCCAATTTAACTGATATGAAATGCTAAAGTGAATGCCATTCACTAGTGGTGCAATAGGCAAACTGGCCTCGTGGCAGCCAAGAGAACATGCTCCTGCACTTACACAGAGTCAAAATCTGGTCATATCTGAGGAAGCTCAGTTCAGCTAAGTACTTGCAAATTCTCAGGTGTTTGTTTGATTTAATCTTTCACAGAATCACAGAATGTTAGGAGTTAGAAGGGACCTCAAAAGCTCATCCAGTCCAACCCCTGCCAGAGCAGGATCACCAGACCAGGTCACACAGGAACACGTCCAGGCGGGTTTTGAATGTCTGCAGAGAAGGAGACTCCACAACCTCTCTGGGCAGCCTGTTCAGTGCTCTGTAGCCCTCACAGTGAAAAAGTTTTTCCTTATGTTCACATGGAACCTCCTGTGCTCCAGCTTGTACCCATTGCCCCTTGTCCTAATCTTTGAGACTCCTTTTATTTATGCACAGGTGCTTGTGGCCACACTCTCATTTAAGCAAATGTAAGCCCAAAATAAAAGGATCTTAAAATCAGTGTAAATGTGAAGACAACTGCTATTAGTTGACTGAATGATTGAAGGATGTTTATTGGGTCAGTACCTCTATGCACGAGGATCTAGACACAGACGGATTCATTCTCACATTTGAAGAAAAATAGAAAGGAAAACTCATGACTTGAATTAAGTAAGCTATCATACTGTGCTAACAGATTTAGAGACAGTTTATGGTTACAGAGAATAGTTTACAGCTGAACCACGGGTTTTACGGCAAATCAATACAAAATAGTTTGATAAGCTGGTTGAAAAATCCTTCCAATTTACAAATAAAAGTCAAACAAGTAATTTCACAAACACTTGATAACCAGGAAGTAGTTTACTCACACCTGAATAATTTCATTGCTTCTGTACTCCCAACACAGCGAACATCTTTGCTACCCTCTGTGATGAGCCCTTGAATAAGAATAAGTTTTGAAGTGGACTTGTCTCAGCTCGTTATTGAAGTCAGCACCCTGAAAAACACCAGGAGGGTGATGAGAGCTCTGGAAGGGACAGGTTCCCTGGTCTAGGTTGTAAGAAGGTCAGGAGTCAACCCTATTGTCTAAGAGAGACAAAAACCAATCTCCTCCCCACAGAAGGGGTATCTTCATGTGTATGCCACACCACTGTGACTTGCAGCCTCTCCTCTAGGCTCGGGCTCAGGCCAGGAACTTTTCAGCCACAAACTCTACAGAGTCCCCTTTGGGCAGGAAAGGTCTCCTTTTTGCCAGGCTCTGAGGACTGCCTGGATGCTCATTCCCTGCCTTTCTCAGAAGTCTCCCCTGTTGATCAAGTTCTGCTTGCTGGGTTTTCCTCCCACCTTATCCCCTCATTACAGAAGTCTCTTTCCCCAGGAAGAGCCAGCTGCCCTTCAGGCAGGCACATCCATTCCCTGTGACGAAATCCCCTGCCCCCTGCAGCATCCAGGACAGGACAGAGATGGTGGCTTCCTTGCTGCTCCACAACTGTCCTCTTCCAGAAGGATCAAAATGTAATGATGTACAGCAGACAAAAAGGACATCACCCATTTCCTGTATCTAAAAGATATAATCTTTAATGGTTATAAGACTAATGATTATTGCCCTGTAGCCAAGAAAGGAGAAATCAAAGGCGAAATCGGAATCAGAAGTGATTACATTGAAATCAGTGGAGATATTTTTGACCAGAAGAGTAACCTGCTTTCCTGTCATAGGAGTAAGAAGGATTTCAGAAGAATTTGATTTAAGAAAAAGAGATTTCTGCACTGGTTTTCCTTTGCTTAACTCAGGTCTGCTATATAAGATGGTACTGTCTTCTCTACATTTGTACTGTTATCTACATGGTTACATATTCGTTCTTTATTCTGTACCTAATCACGCATATTAAGCTTTTCAATTACAAAGAGGCATTGTACCCACTTCTAAGGCAAATATCCTGATTTTTTTTTAATTTTAGCATATTTGTCCAGGTTTATTTGGGAAAATTACCTTGTCATTTTGAAGATTAAATAGGGAGATGTTTAGAATACTTTTTACACTGGTTGAAGTGTTTATTGCTATATATACTTAGGAAACGTATATCTTCTGGGAAGCAGAGCATTTGTTGCACTGAGAAAATCCATAGTTATGAGAATCGTATAAAGCCCCATGGAAGCGAAAGAGTGCAAGTTAGAGCCCCCCTGTATGTCTAGCTCTCAAATAAGTATTATTCTAAAATGCTTTCCATTATTTATTTTACACATCCAGAGTCAAACAGACTGCTCCACTTGCAGAAGCAGACACAAATTCACTGAAGTAAATTACTGTGGATCCGCTTACAACAACAGTGAATTTGGCCCTTACATATACAGTTTTATTTCTCCTCTAAGCTAAAAATACCTTTATATTTCAAGACTTCCCTTTATTTGAGTTTACATCCCTTAGGACCAACGCACAGCAAAGTAGAGAACAGGCTGGAGGGGCTTTAGTGAACAGAGAACTCACAAAATGTGATCACAATGTGCTTTACAGCATGAGTAAATCCCAGGGGATCTCCCACATACAATTCCTGAACACTGAGAAGAGTTAAAGCTGTCTGTCTAATCAATGGAAATGTGAGTTTCAAGCACTGATAAATTGGGACTGCCAAGAATAAACTCAGTTTAAAATGCCAGTGATTTTTTTTCAGCGAAACAAAAAAATGATGCGAATATCTTTTTCTAAATTTCATACACAGTAATTACTATGTATCCATTCTTACTCCCTGTGCACCCAAATTGCTTGGAATAAGTTGTCAAAGTAAATTGGCTATTCTTTCAACATTGGTAAATTATTCTTCTATTGTGGACTCCTAGCTTGATAATTTAGGATATGATAATTTTCATTTGCTTAGTGTCTTTGACAATTTTGGAACAAACTACTAAGCCATTTCTTTTAGAAACCTATTAGGTAATTATTATTGTAAGGAGAACTAGTCTAGTTAGGTTTGAGAGGAAAGAATTGATGGTCGTAAGATTGAGGTCATGAGGAAAGGAACTATGAAGTAAGATTACTGGGATATGAAAAATATCCAAGTCATAATACACACAGCCCATATACAAATTTGATTATATTCTCACTTTGTAAACTAGTAGCATTTTCTCTGAACCCAGTTTCATTGTGCTAGTGGAAAGAAATCAGAACTACACTAACAGGATGGTGCTACTGAGAGGACAAGGTCTCCTTTTACTGGCCTGTCATGAGCTGCTTAGCCTTCTTGGCTCAGGTGTTTCTGGATTTGGCAGGGCTCTTAGAGGCCACCTTCACAACACAAGCCCTCCTGTGCATGGAAACCCTCTGTAGTCACCATGGTCCTCTGATCTATGCCTCAGCCACCAAATTCATGCAAGCATTGAATACCCACATCCTTCCAGTGAAGCCTATTCACAATTTTCTATATTGGTATGTAATTCCTGAATCTTTAGGAATTACCTTCACAGCAAAGTTACTGTGGCCCTAAATATGCAGTAAAGACTGGACAAATCTCGGTTATTAACAGCTTTCCCACACCATAGTCACTGTTTTCTCCAGCGTGACCAATCTTTCCAGCTTTCTGTAGAGGAGATCCCAGGCCTATGAAGAATCCTCTGTAGTATCTACAAATAGTAGCAAAGAGAAAGCAGTTACCGAAACTGTAAAGCAGACTCATGAACACAGGAGGAGTAAAAGAGGGACTAAAAGAAACAAACAAAGAATAAAAAGGATCGTGAGGAGGAAAATAGAGCTCAGTGCAAGGAAAACCTAACTTAGCAATATAAATAATAATAATAAAAGAACCTTCACATCCTTGAAGAGCATATAATTATGTTTAAAAACAAAAAAGTTCTTGACAGTTCAGTTGATCCCCATATGCATCTTGTGTGCATGGTAGTGAGTCCTTCCTCTGTGAAATAATAGCTCAGCTATACGTTTGGAAGCTTGTGCAAAGTATAAAAGAGATCACCTCTCTGTATTAGGCAAGAATTTAGATTTAACAGACAGAAAACATTAGTAAAGATTATCTCATAACTTCAGAGTATGCTGAAAAGGATTTACTATGTCAGGTAGAGGTGCCACTGTTATGGAGAGGCTTGTGTCTCTCTGGATTAGGTTTCTACCGCAATGCCCCACTCACAGCTCTGGTCAAAAGAGCACTTCAGTTTGCTGCAGCACACCATGGACCCCAGGAGGTCTCTGAGAGGTACTCACCCAGCGGTGTATCTCCCAGGTCCCATGTATGTACTAACTGAGAACATTTCTTATGCTGTCTTAACACTGCAGCTACACAACACAAAACAGGTAGGAAATGTACTTGCACCTATTTTTGTGCCAGGGACTGGCTTAACAGACATACTTCCTTCTGCCAGAAGCTTTGGCTGAAATTTTTACTAAAATGCACCAATGTAACACTTGGATTAATTTAGTAGTAAAGATTACTGTGTTAAATGCAGGAGTTCAGCAATCACAAAGGAAATATTTTCTGAAATTAAAAAACCAAAACAGGTGGAGGAGGTCTGGTAACAGGAGAGGTAGCTAGTAGTGCTGAGGATTTAAAAATATGAAGAAGGAGAAACCAAGTGACTGCTTCGCTATTCATGATTTTGCAGAAAAAGCAGAAATTTTGGCCTTGAAATAGAAGCAAGTTAATCTTTTGGCAAAATAATTTTTGCTTTAAGACTAAAGCATAATCTCTAATTGTGTACACAAGACAGCATACACATAGCATGTACAGCCGCACCGGTCCTTTTGTGGCCTTCGTCAGGTTTCTGATAACAGCACTGAGGTCTGATTTTTGCTTATAAAAGAAGTATAGCATCTGCTTAAATCACCTGATGCATAATACATCAAATAGAAATAAACCCTCTACTTTGGCTCATTCATTTGGATTAAGATTTAAAAGGTATGGAGACGTTTTCCTCTGTGAAACAAAAGTAATAACAAAGCAAAAATTACTACAAAGCTGGAAAAAAATATAATTAACTTTTTAATACATGCCTTTGCTATTCAGTCCTAAGTCTGAAAGTGAATCCAGACACTTTCTGAGAGAGTATTGACGACTGTGGGAGCAGATGTACATCTCTTGCTGTGTTCCTCTAAGCTTGGGCCATTGCGATGTTTTTCTTAACACAGGAACCAGAGCAGGTTTAACTGATGGTGAAAATAATAACTCCAAACAACTCTGCTGAAATTAAGCACAAACGGTGAAATTTTGAAAGTGAACAGAGTGCAAGAAACATTGTTTAGCTGAAGCCAATAACAAAACTTGCTTTGACTGGACCTCACGGAAAGGCTTTCTTGAGAAGCTGATCTTCGAATAATTTCATTCAGCCAAGAGAGAAATAGCAACACAGGCATTACCTTCACAACCCTCATCACCCTCTGGCTTTACCCAGGCTCCCAGGAGAAGGCAGCCCTCTGCGCCGTGCCAGTGGACAGCAAGGTGTCCATCTGGTGACTGGAAGGCAGTAACTATGTGTTTTAGTGATGTGAAGGGCAAAACCATGGAGTGTTGCGTAGCCTATCTGGCCCCGGTGCTTGGACTCCTCCACTGTGAGGCAATGGTGAGGCAATGGTGAGGCCCTGAGAGAGACTTGAGCTGCACTTCCCCTGGCATCAGGTGGAAGGAGCAGGCCTGGCCTCCCCTGCAAACACCGTGACAAACACAATTAAATGCCTTGTCAGGTCCCTCTGCCTCACAGGGAATAACGATACTGATTACAAAGAAACATTTCAGCATTCCCCTTTATTCCCTCGTTTGATCTTAGTAGGAATGACTCTGATAAAATTGATGCATGGTATCATTTGTTGATAAAATACATACTGCCTGTGGAATAATGCTGTCCTGGCTGAGGCTCACTCTTGAAAGCCCTTATTCTTTTGTATTTTCCAGCTTTTCAAAACTTTTTTTTTCTATTTGTCAGTTCAATTGTGTTAGAAGCTTATCCAGATGCCTCTATACTTGGAATAGAAAAAAAAATACTTTGTTAAGATGTTAGGCAGCACTGAATGTAGTTATCATTATTGTGGCCTTTATATCTACATTACAATTTTGTCACAAGCTCAATGTAATATCTAGAAATTCCCTTAAAATAAAAACTAGTGAGTGTGTTATGAAATTACAGCCAGGACAGATGGCCAGATCCTGTCATTGGAAATAAAAGTAATGTTATAAGTGTATAACTCCATTGGGGAAATTGAGTACCATAATAAAGTAGACTTCCACTTTCTGCAATGAAATTCAATGACTGTTGAGGAGTTTAGGGTTTAGAAAATTGAAAAATGAAACCTTTGGTTTTCCGCTGCTGTTTGATGATGTGTAGCAAGTCCCTTTATGGACTGAGGCTAACATCCAAATAGTAACAAGCTTGCAGTGAATAGAGCCCACAGAGGATCAGCTACTAAATCTTGCAATAAAAGCTGTGTGATTTACAGTAAATTCCAGAGGGCTGACAGCACCACAGCTGAGGGCATAAACACTTCTTTCATGGCTGAAGCTTCAGTCAGCTCTGTCTGCTGTGAAGTACAATCGAGCAGTGAGGCATGCTGCTTACCAGCAATGACTTTGATAAATAACTAGGAAGTCCCACTGTTGGCTTAAAACTAGAAGTTGTTCAGTTGCAATTCTGCATTTGTCCTGCTTTAATGGGTATGGAAGTGGCTTTAGCTGTAATCTGTCAGTGATTGATTAGGCCTTCCTGGATACTTTCCTCGCTGCGCTCCCAGCTCCCTGCTCTCCACAGTTAAAACAAAATTGGTACATATCTGACTGCCCTCTTATGAGCAAAGTAAACACTCTTAATTCTGCTCAAGTGAGTGTAAGTTAAATGCTTACAACTGATAAATTGTTGACAGACAACATGTCTTAACAGGGTACCTAAACACACAGGTGCTTGTGCAACTTCTGCTTGCCATTTGGTTATGCCAGGGTTTAAAAGCCTAATCAACTTAATTAATGTCTTTTATTACTCCATGGCTGAAGTGGAGCCTCGGTTTCCTAACTGCAGAAGTACAGAGTTCCTAGACCTAACGTGGGATCATTCATTAACATGCTGTGTAAATTGGACATAATGTTAAACACGTGCATGAACGTCACAAAGCTAGTCAGACTAAGAGCGTAGCATTACTAGAAGCTCCAATAAGGGTTGAAATATTTGGTCATTTATTTTCTATTCAGATGCATCTGGGTAAAATGCAATATATAAACAATCTGCTCTGCTTTGGCATGGTAGCAGGTATTTTGCTTGCAGTAAAGGTTCAGATCAGTTCTCTAATGTTGAGTTGGACAGGCAAAAAAAAACCCAAACCAAGGTAATACTACATCCAGAAAAAGCTACGGGAAATAGAAAGACGGTGTAAGAAAGTATCTTTACCTGATATCAATACAAAACACGTGAAAATTCAAATTGTACCAGTGCTACTGCACCAGCCGTGACTGGGGAGAGGGTGATCTCATTCTGTAATTTTTGGAGGGTATTTTGCTACATTCACTCATAATGTATACTGAGTATATTTCTCCAGTTTTTATTGACTGAAACACGAGACTATCAAAGTAATGTCGCCAAAAGAAAACATCTTCTAGCAGCATGGTATGACTTGATTTTAACAAAGTCATTTTCAATCCTTTTTAAAAAAGTGATTAAGTATGATTTTTCATTTCTGAAACCATCCACTTCTTATTGCCTGACCTACATGCATCGAATTGTTCCAAAAGCATTATAAGGGCAATTACTGTTGCCTTGAACTTCTCTTGCTGTGTCAGAGTAACAAGAAATAAGACAAGGGAGAAGGTAGTGTTTGATTAGCTTGAACATTTGTGAAAAAGGATTTTTACTCCCTTAAGATTTTAGGAAGTAGCCTACCCATAAGTATACAATCAAGGAGAGATTTGCATACCTGAGAAACAGCAGTTCAAGCAGGAGAATGTGAGGTCAATCAGGAGTAACTAGTTAAGAAATTCAATTGGTAGCTATTTTCCCCATGCTTTTTTATACTTGTGATTTAATACCAGTTGATCTGAACTGCCATTAGTAGCTGCTGAGAGAATCAAAAGCTTAGGTCAAATCCACATATTAGACTGTGAAACACAGTTATACTCCTGTAAGGTAAGTATTCTACATTTCTTTAAAAGGGACAGAGGTCTTTTTTCCCATTTAGAATGTCAGTCCCATAATAATTGCTTATTATATCTATCAAAGTTCTAGTAACTCTTACAGCATGTTTTTTAGCTATATCACAAATGCTTTAAAAGCTAATAAAGTTAGAGCGAAGTGTGAGGATTTTGAGTTGTAATGAATTCTTATAACATAATTTTGGGATTCTGTCCAGAGGAAGAGGCACTGCAGAGAGGATATGGATCTCTGAAGCTCTGCGCACTGATTCAGCAAGAACTCACTGGTTTGCAGAATCCAGTTTATCCGTGGTTGCAGATTGTAGGTTGGACACAGAAAGCTTATTTACATGAAACTGCTCACTCCTTACTTTATGTGCACTGTCACCTCTGTGTCTCTCATCCCAGTTCAGCAAAGCCAATTTTACAATCCTGCTCTGCCAATAATCATGCATATTCAGTTGTTACTGATTAATGCTAAACCTTGAATTTTATTTTAAGCCAGGTGGTTTACACAATTTGTTGATGTCTTTTCTGAGAATGAAAACTGGACATGAGAAGCAGTTCTTCCTGTTTAGTAACTAAGAGAGATATATTTTAAATTCCATCATTCAGAAGAGTAAAATATGATAGTGTAGCAAGCACCATATAATAGTGACACGTTTCATCTGGACAACCACTTAATTGAGATATCTTCCAGGGAAACCGTTTAGTCTACCAACTGTAAATGGCAATGACTACTGCTTAATCAGAACCATTTTAGCATAAATTTTGCTTAATAGGGAAACATTTGCCTGGTGACAAATACTTAGTGTTTAACCAAGTGTTAAATAGTTATAAAATTCTAGACTCTCCTTTTTAATTTTAATAGGGAAGTACCAGATAAAGATTAGAGGGGAAAAAGTACAAGTTGAAATGCTGTAAATATCCTAGATTTCTTTGCTTTCGTTTTTTGTTCTTGCTGAGCAGAATATTTTGCCATTGTAACGCTTTTTCAGCTATTTTAAAGAATTCATCTCTTAACTGGGACAAATAATCAGGAAGACAGAACATCCGCGTATAATCTAATTAACAGATTTCTGCTGTCAAGCTAAATAATAATAATGTGATGACATGTATGTGCACTGCCAAAAGGCATCTTGAGTCCCCACCACAACCACCCCCAGCAAAAGAAGGCATAATTCAGTCCTAACGCAAACACCCAGCAGTCACCTACTCATCCCAGAAAGTGAATACAAAAAGACCACTGAGAACAACTCGCCTGAATATATTTAATAAACTTACCTAAAATAACTATGCCTGTACTAAAAAAAAAAAAAAAAGAAAAAAATGAAAAGACCCATTTCAAGGGCCCATCAGAAGGACCCTACATATTTACTAGGGAAAATATAATGGGTAGAAGTGTTTCATACTAACACACCCTTAACTAAGAGACCTTACTCCCACCAGCCAGTCTGTCATCTCCTAGACAGTATGTAAAGATGGTAAGAAGTGTCTTCTGCTGTCATTTACTGTTTCAGGAGATATGTCATCAAACAGTCCCTCAGGAGTATTGCTGCTATTAATAATTATAGCTTAAGGATCCAATCCTATAAAGGACTAAGCACCTCAGCAAGAAGTCAAGAGGCACAAAGAACTATTGAAAGGCTGAGCACTGTCCTGGATCAGGCCCTTCAGTACTTGTAGTAAGCACTTGAATCACTCTCATGGTACAATGAGCAGTCAGTGCAATGCAGTAAATCATAGCACATATAAAAGGTTTTCTTGAATAAATGGTTGCACTAATAATATCCCGTTTAATTAGTGAAAAACCATATTGAAACATGTCATAGAAAACATGGCAGGGTAATCTCCACAATATACAGTAGCTGATGAGTTAACTGGATATTATGGAGATGGGTGACTATAACACAAATACAGAAGTATCCATTCCAATAGGCTGTATGACAAGTAAGCTATTGTTTCATTAATTTCTACTTCTACAAATTAATTTATTCACTTTTTAGTATTAGTCATGTATTACGAGAATTAACATAAAGGTGATGATAATGCATGATCTTTATATGCCATCTTATTAAAATGAAGCTATTTTTAATACTTTTAAGAGGCCTATCAGAAAACACAATTTATATCCTCAAAGTATATTTTGTCAGTTTCAAGTATAATTTTTGCATTCATGTTCTTTTATGAATTTTAATGGAGACACTTAAATTGTAATTATTCCTCTCAGCTCAAATACAGGTAACAAATGGAATTCAATCAGTGTTTGCGCATAATGACCATCATTAAGAGAGAAATAATAATGACATTCTCTCTGCATTAAACTTGCAGACTCTTTACACAATGATCTGAATCCCATTATTGATCTCCATGGAGATATGCAATTGTCACCTATTCTGCATAATATCTGAATGTTAAATACATTTGTTTGGAACAAATATTTTAATGAATACAGTCAGTTCCACTTAATTAACTATCTGATAACTGAATATTTTTGCTTAATAATTGAACATGGAACATCAAAATTGTCCTATTTTCTAATCAAATGCACTTGAGATTACACACAGACATTCATTTAAATGTTTGTAAAATGTTCATATAGTTTAAAATTTCCATTAGACTTCTTTAAAGAATGCATATTAAGATACTGGCAAAGTATTTAGAAATGACTTTTTTCGGCCGTTTGTTTTTAATAAACCTTGTGAAAGCTTCAACCTGAAAACATTTTCCTTCTGAAACTATCTCTTTCCTTTTCTGGAAAGATATCTCACAAATGGGTTTGCTACCAAAAGGTTGCTCATGAAGGTCTGAATAATAGCACTGAGCTTCTCTGATGTCTTGTGAAAAACAAGCATTGATTTATTAGTGTCAAGAACCAGATGGCTACAGTTACCTAGATTTCATATACATATGTAAGAAATAAAGAGCTAAGAAAGTGGTTTTTTTACACCTTTGAGACCTATCAGCATTGAAAAAGACAACAACTGTCGTTTTTGTGCAGGTTAGCATTCTGAAATAAAATAAAACACCCTTCAATGTAAAACAAAAATAAAATGAAGTTCTCGTACAACTATGATTTTACGTTGATTAAAATGCCTTACTGATTCTAAATTTAAAAGCTTTGGGTTTTGGCTATAATAAAGATTGCTGAATCCAACCCTGTCTGTTTAAATAAGGCACCTGAAACTAAAGAGAGTAATCCCAGTTGGCATTCAGAGACCCTACCTCTGGAGGCAGCCATCTTGTTAAAAAGAGCACTTTTGGTGGCGCTGGCAATGGGAGAGGCCGGTAAAAGATGCCTTAGAGGAAAGGATAAGAAATCCCAGAGTGGATAATTAAAAAATAACTTGGCCATAGGGGAAGTTTCTTCCCATTCTTAGTAGCTGGCTAATGCTGTGAAACATGAGAAGCTGTATACTTTATTTAAAGAAACACTGAGACTGTAGATTTTTTCATTATCCATGTAAATGCCTATATCTTTCTTAGGATCCCGCTGAGCTCTTGGCCTCAATGATGTCTTATGGCAACACATTCTGCCATATCTCTGCTTTTTGTAAAAATGCTCATTTACTAGGAGAAAGGACAAAAGACTGATTTACATTCTCTGTATCATTCATTATTTTATTTATCATAATCCTTTGTATGTGTCTCCTCTTCAGAGCACAGGGTTTCAGAATCCTCAGTCTTTCAATGTTTCTATTTCTGTTTTTAGGCCACTTAGAGGGATTTGAAAAACCTTCCTTTCAAATCCAAGTTCCAAACCAAACTCCCTGTGCACGATATTCCATGGATAGATGCAGAAAGTGGTCCCTATGCTACAGCTCGGTCAATTAGATTAGGTAAGTGGCACCTGGGTGCCTCAGTTCTTGCCCCAAACTTCACTGGAAAATGTTGTAACTTTTATTTTCAGACTACTCACCTAAATCAGCTCACGCTGAAATCAGCAATGACATTTTTTAACTAATATCAGGCAGAGTGGAGCTGGACTAATAATAAGCACTTTAAAAACTCAGAGACATTTCATTCACAAGACAGGAGGAACAAACAAAGGGGCTGGAAGAGCTTAGAGAAAGCCTGTTTTCTAGCCCGATAGGATTCCTGTTTAGTGATGAAGAATCTCTAGAAGGAGGCTTCCAGAAATGTCAACTTTCTGCAAGAAAAGAGTAACTGCCTCCAAGATAGCTTAAATTGAGAAACATGCTATCTTTTTATTTAAAGCCCTAAGTGGATTTCTAGCAAAGTCAGTCAATATATTTGCACCAGTTTCATGAAGACAGAATAAACGCTAGAGCAATGATGCTTCTACCTCATGTTTAAGTCACTCGCCCACTCAGAATGTCTTTTAAAGATAAAATGAAATTTACCTGTCAGTTTCTCTCCACTAAGAAATAGTAGACATGCAGGAAAACTAGTGAAAAGGAAAGCAAAATCTTTTAAATGGTATTTTAGGGTGGGAAAACATATGTTAAAAAACTAAAGCAAGCTTTAAAGGTAATGAGAGAACCAGAAGCAGTGTGCTCATGTGTTTTATGCTTCCTTCGTCTTTCTCTTTCAAAACGAACAATCAAAGTAAGAGAAATATTTTAGCAAGCACTATATACAGGACTATTTAATCAGGATCTGTGTACACCATCTCCAGCCTGGGTGGTACTGGCAGTATTTGTATATCTCTATATTTGATCATTCCCTTTATATTATACAGAATGCATGACATCCCACGGATGGATGCAGAATGTGTTTACTATATGAGAACTCGATCATTATCTTGGGTGAATGGCCAAAGTGTGTCCCAGTACTTGCTCATTATTATGGGGGCTGCATACTAGTAATTGATCACTCTTCCAATACTGTACAAGAGCTCTTAGGGTGCGTGGAGGGGGAATAAATTTTGTATGTAGATTCTACATTTATTTTGTTTTGGACAGTGATGTATACAGAGTGAATTATAAAATGCTTCTCTCCTCACTATTATTTGTCAGGGGAAGGAACTGTTGTTTTGAGAGACAAATATAAAACAAAGCATCCCAGAAGACTGAGCTATGACATGGCAAAAGAATAAATGCCTGGGAGAAAGAAGAATAATATTGCTCAATACCAGTAATGTAGAAAGTGCTAAAACTTATCAGTACAAAAGTTTTTTAAAAATGCATAAACAGAAAGGAAAGGAGTGTTATTGCTATGGCTAGAAGCATACAGACAAAATGCACAGAACAAAGCAAAAAGATTAGGGTAGATGCCAAGGTGGTTGGGTAGTAACATCTTCACTACACATTTTATATCAGAGGCAAAAAGCAAGACTATTAGATATGCCACTTAAGCAGCATATGCCAATTCCTAAGCTCTGCTCAGCATCTCTGATATTCTCTAGGTAAGCCATGGAGTGAATAATAGTGCTACTGTTGATGACAGTGTTCCAAACAAAAATATATTTACTAAATTGAATTTTGAATGGAATGGGAAAAAGATTGCCATAGGCAGTAAGGAGGATGCGTGTAATCCTAGCAGTTGAGCTTGTGATGTTACACACAAGAGTAAACTGTAGGGTTTTCAATTGACATAGTTTTAAAAAAAAGAGAAACAGACAGTACAAGAATTATTATTAGTCAGAGATAATGCTATTGTACCTTGCTACTCATTTGCACTAGATCAGGCCCTACCATTTATACAGAAAGAGAAAGAAAGAAGCCAAGAAAATTTACTTTACTTGTTCAGTATGTTGTTCTATAGGTGATTTATCCCCATTACTGACTTGGCTATTTTTCAGTCTGTGCGTTTATTTGTTTTCAATGTGCAGTGCCAAGATTGGCTAGGATGCCATCTTTACAGCATTATTTTTTAATGGGTAGCAATCTCGGTATCAGTAATATCGCAATATATTTATAAACAGAACAAAACAGAAGCTAAAGTGTAGGGTAACATTCTGCTTACACTATTACACCAAATCAAGGCAGCAAGCAATGACTAAGATCTTGTCAACACTTCACTGGCTCCTCATTTGTCATAGCTACTATAACAGAACATAACAAACAAGTCACTTCTTGCCAGGTTAATTTTTTCCAAGGACAGAACTACTTCATTAGACCTGTAAACATATTGACCGAAGAAAAGGCCTTATAATAGTGCCATATTGCACTGCCTAGGGGAAGTGCTGCTGAAAACAGCTAAATAGTGAAGTCATTCCACAGTCATCACTTTTCAAGGCCGCATGTTTGTACAGCCAAAATACAGCTGAGGAGGAGACTGCCTTTTGGACTAACCAAGAAGCTGACAGAAAACACAAACAAGTTTTTTTAAAAGAAGAGAAGCATGTCTAGCTTCTGTACTGAAGCTTGAAAATGGAAGACAATTGGTATTTTTTAGGAAGGAAAAAACCTAAAAACGATGGCCATGGTTAAATGATGCAGTGAAACTGGTATTATGAATCTCACATGTGGTCTGTAAACACCCTCTGAATACACTGTAAACACAGGACTAGAAAGTGCAGCTCTCTTTTAGCCAGAAGAAAAGCACAAAGAAGTTATGAATTTTGTACTGTGTTCTAAGTAATTAACAGGAAGAAACCTGAATCAAATTCATATTGCTGAGCATTGGAACAAGACATACATTGAACCACAGCCATAAAGGAAGCGCCATATGTAAGAAGTGAGCTTGGAAGAAGACTGGCTTGTTAAAGTCAATGCAGAAAGCTTTTGTGTGAACAAATGGTCAAGGTCAGCAACGTACTGTTCCACAGTCAATGGTGTTTGCCCACTGCTCTTCTTCAGGTGATTAAGATGTCACTGACTGAACTCAAACACTTGTGAGTATGCAACCAGCAAGCTGTGAGAGTGTCTAGAGGAAGAGGATTGGAAAAGAGGACACTGTTAGTTTTCTTAGCAATCAGTAAAGACATGTTTATGTTGCCTTTTGCACAGCCAATAGTAGAACTATTATTCCTAATTTTCAACACCTTTCTAACACTTAATTCAAAATTTCACCAAAGACTTCAGCTGTTTGTTGCTTGAGTATGGAGTTGATAGCTTTAGCAGTGACAGAAGTGTACTGGCGAGCTCAAAACCTAAGCGTCAAAGGAAAAGCAAAGCATTGCTCATAAATTGGAAGCTGGAAATATCTAGAACAAAGCCATCCTATAACTTTCCACTTGTTTATTCATCTTACAGAAATGTAACCTGTGGAAAGTAACTGTCCCCTGTGCAGAAGTAAAGCTGAGAGTACTGAGTCAAAGGGTTGGAAGAACCAGACTTGGACCAAGGTTTGGACACTTAGGCACGTTGGTGTTGGGCCGATGGTTGGACTTGATCTTAGATGTCTTTTCCAGCCTTGATGATTCTAAACTCCAAACACAAGGCAAGACCTTAAAACTCAGTTGTGATTCATACCTAACCTACACATAAAAGAAAGCTCAGGGTGAAAACGTTATCCCACAGTCTGTGTGAGTAGGGTCTTGGCATGGTAGAGGAGTTAAAAAAGGAGAAAAAAAAAAAAAAGAAAAGAGGAAGGAGTAGCTAAAAGTAAAAAAAATGAAGAGTGGCAAATTTAGTTCTATAATTTAGTGTAGACTTTGTTTACCTACAATGAAATAGATATGCCCAGGGCAGATACAGAGGAAAAGGTGCCTACAAGCTAGATGAAGCAAGTGCAGGTTCCTTTTTTGCAGTGCTACCTTAAGGTTCTTGCTAAATTCTCCTTTACAAGGGAACAGAAGCACAATCTGATTAGCTACTGTGTCTCAAGCAAAGGAAGCAACCACCTAGAGTACTGTGTTCAGTTCTGGGCCCCTCACTATAAGAAGGATGTTGAGATTCTGGAGCGTGTTCAGAGAAGAGCCACAAGGATGGTGAGGGCTCTGGAGAACAAGCCTTATGAGGAGCGGCTGAGGGAACTGGGGTTGTTTAGCCTGGAGAAGAGAAGGCTGAGGGGAGACCTCATCACCACCTACAACTACCTCAAGGGAGGTTCTAGAGAGGTGGGTGCTGGTCTCTTTTCCCAGGTGCTGGAGGATAGAACAAGGGGAAATGGCACCAAGCTGTGCCAAGGGAGGTTCAGGTTAGAGATAAGGAAGAAGTTCTTTACTGAGAGGGTCGTCAGAAGCTGGAACAGGCTGCCCAGGGAGGTGGTGGAGTCACCATCCCTGGATGTATTTAAAGAGCGGGTAGACGAGGTACTTAGGGATATGGTTTAGAGGGTAGACAGGAGCAGTTGGACATGATGATCTCAGAGGTCTTTTCCAACCGAGCGATTCTGTGATTCGGTGATTCTACTGGTTGAGGTTAGGTAACTTACTGGGCTAGGCATGCTCAGAAAATGATAATTTAATTTTCTGGAAAATAGCTTCAAATTGCAACAATTCCACAATAAAGTGATATTTTGCTTCCAGATATTACATGAGTAACAAAAAAAGCTGTACTCATCAGAAAAGCTATTCCATAGGAATTAATCACTCATATGCAATTAATACCACAAAAAAAATCCTGCCAACAAAAAACCCGTGTCCTTTTGAAGCACATCTAGGTTGCCTGGTTTGTGTTGATTTTGGAGCTGGGGTTCCCTTCTAATCGTTATATCTCTCCAAACCAATGCTTCTAATGAAAGTGGTGAGAGGGAGGGCAAAGGCAAAAAAGTAGGGAATAAAAGGTATCAACTATAAAGACAGGAGCTGAGAAGCTTCCAAAGAATAACCCAAAAAGCAAAATACAGTGGTAAGTTTGTGAACTTGCCTCATTTTCATTCTTGAAGCATTCAAAAACAGCAAGTTTCAAAGTAGATAGAAAGGAGAGAACCCAAATATCAAAGATAGACATTGCCATTTCCTTCAGACTCAAGCCTCAGAAGGAGCTTTAGCAGCTCCAAAATGCTTGTGCTCTGCTGCGAGGTGATGCTTTATGACTGTATTTCTGCTACTTTTTCCTCTGCTGGTTATCTCTTCTGAAAGTAATAGTCAAACAAAAATAATGACTTTAGTGCCTCTTTTCACACCCTTTGCAGAATATTGAGTTCCCTCTTGTGAATCCTTCTCTCTGGAGAGAACTGACAATGCTTTCATTTTAGGTGCCAAACCTCCATAAGATACATTTGCAGAAATACTTAGATTTAGTCAAGAGCACAGTTTTGAAGCACATCAGCTGATCATCCTCACTGAACACATTTTGCATTTTGTAGTAAATTTTAACCCTGGAAAGGTTGACAGTAACAAGAAGCCTATTCTAATAGTTCAGAGGACAAATGAACCCTATCCAGCTCTACAGTTCTTTCCCATTGAAGTCCCTGATACACACTTCTACAGTCAGGTTTCTTCATATGGGTGTAGAGGAGGTGGTAAAAGACAAAGAACCACCGACAATTGAGTAACTCACATGACAACCCAAAAGGAGACAGCACTGAAAGCCAGCATCAATAGATACAACTTTCCACTCACACCGCTAATCCTACAGGAGAGGTATTTCCTTTGGAATTGCTTTTCCACACCTTCACCTCCACAGTGGTTATACTGAGGGATAAACTAAATCTCATTATCTGCTATTTATCTTAGGCTACATTATAGATACATACATTCATCTCAGAGATGGTGCAAAGCAAAAGTTTATACCCTAATTTACCTTGCAATAACTTCTCTGCATATCTTAGTGTGACTATACTGAAAATGAGATGTAGAAGTTTCTTCTATTTGTCTAGTGTTTCCAAATCTGAACAAAGACAATTCTGGACAGGAAAGAGCTATTAAGGCCAACAGGCACTGCATTTGCCAGTCAAGAGCCTTAAAAATGGAAGTAACAAGTCTGATGATAAAGGTTGTCTCACAAGTTAATTTTTCTGAATAAATCAAAGACATCACAAACCTGCAGTTCAACATCCAGAAGTGAATTTTCAAGCTATTCATTGGTGAGCACAAGCTCCCACAGCAGTCTTTACAAGGACAATTCAAAAGATGAGTCTGTGTAACGTTTCAGGAGTTTTGTAAACACTGGCATTCTTTTCCAAATCTAAGTTCCAGTGCCAATACATTTTATCTCGATTCATTTGGCATTTTGCTTGATAAGCCACTGGAATGAGTTTATGACTCTCAAATATGAACAAAATAAAAGCTCAGTTGACCAATTATTCATCAAAAGAGAAGCAGGTAACATAATTCATGTGAATATACAGAACAGATAATGCAAGAAATGGTAGTTTGCTAGAGCTGTGATCTCTGGACAAAAGCAGCTCAGATTTTCAAGTAAAGGTAGCAGCCTTCATTAGATCAGCTGGTCAGCTTCAAGACAGCCCTCTGCCTATGTTGAGAGAAAACAGCACATTTAAAGTAGGACTCAACCCCAGTCCTCATCGCAGCCAGATTCTCATGGAATCTAGTGAGATCTCTGCTAAATCTGAAGGACCTCTGTGGTCTCCTGAACACAGCAACTGATCTGCACTAATGCTTACATAGAGTTTAAAGCAGGCAGGATGCCTTTGAAGGGCATTTGAAGATTTAAACTTTGCCAGCTACACTGCTCATTGCTCGTATATCTGTCATACGTATTTTTGGCACAAACATAGAGCTTGTAAAATAATATTGAAGATACTCTTTTAATGCAAGAGAGATTTGTGTGACCCAGTGTTAATTATCAATGTCAGTTACATTTTTGGTTTACGATGGGGTTCATGCCATTGACATCATAACAGGAGACAGCCAATGATTCTTTGATTCCAGCTATTTATTTATTTACAATGTTTTGCATCTAGATCCCACCAGTGATAGAGCAATGACACAGTATCTCATGATTCATGAATCCATGAATTGCATAAAGTTGCAAAAGAAACAGAGATATATGATCCTATTTGTAAAACCATTTCATTCACAGTTAGTGTTACTCACATGTGTTAACAGTCGTGTTAAGGTTACCATTCCTTTACCCTGGCAGAGCACACAAAAGCTGTGCAGCGGATCTACACCAGATAACAGGAAGAAATTCTTTACTGTGAGGGTGGTGAGACACTGGCACAGGTTGCCCAGGGAAGCTGTGGATGCCCCCTCCCTGGAGTTGTTCAAGCCCACGTTGGACAGGGCTTTGAGCAACCTGCGCTGGTGGGAAGTGTCCCTGCCCAAGGCAGGGGTTGGACTGGATGATCTCTAAGGTCCCTTCCAACCCAAACCATTCTGTGATTCTATATGCCAATGCATCACAGAAGATGCTGGACATTTACAGTTTGCATACTTTAGTTGATATTTAGGCAACAGTTTAAAATCCCTTCTGTGGCATGAGATGTCTGTGGACTAAATGGGTTCTTGGCATTGTTTAGACTTGTTTATGGTCTACCTAATTCATCACAGCTTATTCAAGCTGTATAATCAAAGAGCTCAAATCATGTAACTAGAGTCTTTCTCCTAATTTGTTCTTTCTTTACCATGTTTGCTGATGCTGATATTTAAGACTATTTCACAGTTGTCTATCATAAAGTAGCATATTCAATGCTCAGGGAGTTTTAGAGACTTTTAACAGCTCTCTAGCTCTCAGAGAGGAGCAGAAGCAAAGGTAGGTGTGGAGGTCCTATAAGAATTCAAGATGTTTCAGGAAACTAAATTAGAGAATTATTCTAATGAATTAATTTCTACACATGCAGCCTGGATTTTCTCTTTCTATCCTCGGAACATGGCTACTTATGCCTCAGAAAAGTCACTCCACAGCAACTGCAAAATTGTGAAATGACAACATCAGAAGAACAGAGAATTGCTTTTTTGGTGTAAGAGTAACCATTTAAAAAATGACACATTTAAACCAATCCTTTCACTGTTCACAGGGCTTTAAAAAAAGCTATGTACATTTTAATATACAAATACCATATTCAGACTATCAAACATCAAATTGAAGGGTTTCATAATATTTTTCTATAAGGTATACCTTGGAGGCTTATTAAACCTTCTTAGAAATATATTTCTATTTGAAAGCAGAAAGTTTTCTTATCTAATTAAAAATCAGAAGACCAGACTAACCCAGGGGTCCAGAATTACAGAATTTGGTAATAAAATTTTAATCTATTACACTTAAATAGTATTTAGAGACAGATCTTCAAATTATGTACATATTTTCACTCAAAGTTAAGTCAAACAGAAATCTGATTTTGGCAGTTCTATGTAAAAAAAGCCTACGATACTCCAACTGTAAGAAAAATTAAAAGCATAAACAGCATTACTAAGAGGATATTGCAGCCTTGTAAACCTACTGTAAAAGACAGATCAACGTTTTCAAGCAGGGACAAAGTGAACCCATTAGGTGAAAAGCTGCCATCATTACCTATTTTTAGCAGTAATAATAAATACAGTCATTATGATGATGAATAACTAATGAAATGGCAGGCCCAGGAAACAGCATTGCAAAGCTTTCAAGAAATTGATCAAGAGTCAGATCCTGAAACTGTAGGTATTACCAGTCCATGTCTTATTTACCTACTGACTTCAGTAGGACTTCTCAAGTACTGCATACCCTAAAGCTCAGTGTAAAAAAAGGTAACAAGGTAGAAGAAAAAACCACACTACAGTTGACATCACACCCAGCTACAATTCAGCATTTAGAACAATTTGTGCTAAGAACAATTGCCACAAACCTTACTGTTTTTCTATTACACAGAACTAAAATATGTTCCATAATTTAAACCACTTCAAATAATGTTTTAGTAGAGGGAAGCCTTGCACCATCCACTCTCCCCAGGACCTGGTAAATTTTATTTCTATTTCTAATCAGGCATTAGGTACATACAATAAAATTTGATAAATGAGACATACTAAGCACTGATTAAATGATCAACAAAATGGTGTTACTATGCTTGCATTGACTATGTCAGCACAGTGACTAAAAGCATTTAAAATATTTTAACCATTTCCAAATTTTGCGGATTTTGTCAAAAGTCATTATCCAGAAATAGACTATTCAGGAGACACAGTGCAAATCTGGGAACTTTCTGAGTTACAAACTTTTGCCTGTTTTGTGGTTTTTAGCTTTCTATTTTTCTTTGGATAGCAAACATGCCTGAATATCTGAAAGGTACCAGAACGTTAGCCTCCAAAATGGATACCCAATTTTTAAGAATGAATAAAGTACAGTATCAATAAAAATAATGTAAATTATCAAAGTCTTAGCAATATGTTCTTTATATCTTTAACCTGGGATTTAATAAATAACATATTTTCTGTAGATCTACTTCCAAATTATTTTTTTCAACAGGAGGTTTTTCATTCTCTAATCAGGTTTGAAGCTAATTCCAGGTTTTAGCATCATTCATTTTTTTCTGACTTTGAACAGCAAGCTTTAACTATATTTGCCATTTTTTCACCTTATGAGTGCGTACAATAACAGTTTAGCTTTCATTGGATAGTGAAATGGTAAAGATGGTCTGATTGTTCTACTAAACATATAAGTGGTGTCCTGGTGTACCATGACAGAAGATTATTTTAATGTAAATATTTCTAAAAAAATATATTTTTGTTAAGTTGGATAACACTACTTGAATGTAATTTTCTGTCTATATTTCAGGTAAATAGAATTAATTTTGAGAAACACACCAAGATAATATTTAGAATTTTTGACGATAACAATTTTTAAATTTCATTATTTAGGGCTTAACACATAATGGTTCTATTTTTTTTTTTTTGCAGCAGCAGCTATCTAGCCCTTAAATGAAAATGCTTTGAGTAGCATGTGTTTGGATATGTTAACATGAAGTATGAATGAGTGTTGCCTTGGAGCTAAGAGCATTATCTAATACACTGTGTACATTTAGCAAGTTTCAATGATGTCACCGCCTTTTTCTAAACATTAATATTAATGTTAACCTGAATGGCACGTCTCTAAACTTAATTTACTTTTAAACAATCCTATAGCATATGTACATTCTAAGTGTGAGTCATGTAAACATTAATACTCTCTAGTTTATTTGCCTTTTGCACTTAGACAGTGCTCAGATAGGTAGGTGGGTAAATCTGGCCATCTCCCAAGACGTGACATTTTCTTTAGTCAGTTAAATGGAATACAGATGTCTTCAACTCACTCTAAAATCAAGGTCAAGCAGATTAACAGAGTAATATGATACCCTTTTGCTAGGAAGGTCTGTATTTTCAGCCCAGACAGAATATTAAAGACATTTTGTGCTGTGCAGCTCGTAGAAAGGCACTCAGAGAATTGTTATAGCCAATGGTGGAAAGATCCCTTGACTATGGAAGACCTTGTAAGGACGGGTGGACTCTCCATAGGATGTCAAGGAGAAAAATAACATATTTAAAGCTGTCCTCATTATAACAAGACAGTTTTTTAACTTCTTGGACCTTCTTTGACCTCTGAAGAGCTTTAAATGGACAATTCAGAGCAGACAGCCTCAGAATACACCAGCTTACCAGCCTCCATGCTCTGTGCTGCGTCACACACTCCTCACATCTAGCATGGGATGCTATATCTCTAACTCCACATATCTGAAAGTTATATAGAGCTAGATGGTATGTATGTTTCACAAGACAATCATAGGAAAATGGATGTGTTTTAGCATATTTTACTTTTAATATCTTCAAAACTATGAAAACATAGCCCAGTAATTTATATTAGAATAGTGGCGAAATAACAATGCATTTTTCTCAACATGTAGTTAGATAAGACAAATACATCTGGACATTGCACTCAGTCTTGTCTGTGTATAAGGGAAGCATTATGTATTCTGAGGGGACACTGAATGAAGCATTCCCAAATTGCTAACTAACTTTCAAATAAATAGTTGTTTCGTTCCATCAAAGTGTGAGCGGGGATAGCTTGAAGAATGTCACAAAGACATAAACAGGGGCTAATATAAATCACAATTCTATTGCAGTGATTAGTTAGGATTTGGAATATTTTTTATTATTTTGGAAATAGTTTTCTTATTCTTGAATAATAACCAACTGGGAATGGTTGAGATGATTATCCCCCTTTTTACTTGCTACTTCATCTACACTGAATATAAATGTTGAGATGAAAATGCCACAGTATCCACAGGGTTAAAATAAATTATTTATATTCCCCTTTTTTTCTTCCAATGGATTATGTCTTCCCCAAGGTGAAGTTTCTCAGAAAGAGTCTAATTTGGGGCTACAGAAGCTTTGTCCCAAGGATGCACAATCTTTTATATCCTAAACTCATATTGTATCAGGTAGAATGAAATCAATTGGATGTGTAAATTCCTTAAATAATAGCAAATGGAGCAAATTGAATTTCAAAGGAAAAAAAAACTGTGAACCTGAAAAGCAGTGGTACGAAGGTCATCAGCAGAATTAACGAAAAAGTCTGGCAAAGTTACAGTTAGGCAGTCAGTAATACTCTATTGATCAGACTTTCTCAATCAATGGTGCTGTGCCTAGATTATTGATGCAAAGGTATTAAGCAAAATTTTATTTCAGCTAACTTGTTGGCTCAGATGTCAACTGAAAGTCATTTCCCCAGTCAATCAAAGGCACGATAAATCTGAGCAGAGTTAGTTCAACACCTTTGTATATATTCTACTTTCCAACTATATAATGAGCTTTGAAATGGCAACATTTAAAAGAGTATCTTAACGAGGAAGACAAAGATACAACATTTCAATAAAAACACAGAGAACAAAAGTGCAGACTGAGTAGGCAATAGGAAAAAAAAGATACTTCAGATGAGAAAGGAAATTGGCAGGTAACATGAGAAAATATCAAAATCTAAATCTATATCTACAGCTAGCTTGAAAAAAAAAAAAAGGTGGCTTCCTCTCCACTCTCACAATGGTCTCTGCTAAAGGAAGAAGGCAAGCAAAGCAGGTGGTTACTGCACATAACAGCAAAGCCCTTCAGAGGCACTGGCACTGGCAGTCTGGATAGTGTCCATCCATCCTGTGGTTGGTTTTGTTGTTGCTGGTAGTCTTCCCAAAACCTTGTATTTAGATTTGCTGAAACTTGGTCTACAGTCTGGAAGGAGAAGGAATATGTAGCCTAGAAGGATGCACTGATGAGTTTTTGTAAATGTACATTCATAAGTAAAAGGTATTTTCACAAGTTTTGTTCATCACAACAGTGCTGAAATTCAGTGACAATATGTGTGAGATTTGGATTTCACTGACACTTCATTTTTTAAGATCTTGTGCTCAGCATGGTCCTAAAAATAAGCCGCTCACACAAAAAATAGCAAATGCATGTATCACTGGGAGATCCTGGAAGAGAGAATGATACACTTGAAACAATAGTTGTGTGATTTGACTTATCTGTCAGTCACAATCTACAAAACCATTAGCTATAGTAAACTAAAAAGAGTAGTAAGAAAGTGTGTGTGTTTTTTAGCTTATGAAAGATGTAATTGACTTCAGTGACCTCAAACCAAATTCAATGTAATATAAGGATCAAAAGAACTCTTTTATCAAAGAAAATGCAACAAAGTTTTATTTTATACTCTTTTTTTCTTTCATTATCAAAGTGAACAGATTTACAGTATATAAATTATATTGGACAGAATTCAGAAATCTTGAATTCCAAAGAAAAATTTGCATCCTAAAAAGTAAAAAAATTGCTTATGAAGGGAAAAAAAGATGAAAGGCTTTAAGAATTTTTTTTAAAAAGAGAAATGAAAAAATACAAGAAAAAAAGATACTTGACAAACCATTTGATAATATTTTTCTGTCAACTGAAGTGTCATGCATTTCTGTGAGTTCTGTAAGAACTCTTGTCCTGTATGGTGAATTTCTAAACAGCTTTTTAGAAAGAAAATATATTTGCCTGCATTGAAACTAATTCATAAGAACTTACTTTGATCCTGCTTTATTTGGAATGCTACTCTTCCCTTCTTTCCCATAAACTTACATATATGGGATCTGGGAGAAAAATATTTAGCTACACCCACTAAAAAATACATCAGCAATCAAAAATATGTCATAACTTAAATTAAATTTCATTGAATTCTTTAAGGGGAAATCCTCTATTTTAATTGCTTTGTGTTGTCAAGTTGTTTTAAATTAAAAAATAAACAAAAAGAAAGACTGAAAACTCAGGGTTTTTTTGTCAAGGGAAAAATCAAAATCATGTCAATGACAAATCTGTAGCCATAACTTGAGCACAGCCTTAAAGTAGAATATTCATTTATAAAGATATCTACACAGGTCATATCTGATTCAGACAGTTGCAGTAGATGCCTTTTTCCTATCTGGGTATTTGATCACATTAACCTCCTTTATCAATCCATTTACCAACTTTTACTTCATTACTTTCAGTCGTCAATCTTACGTACCTTGCCTTCATTTCCAAGAGCTTTTGTGATCTATCCATATTAATCCATCTTTTTTTTTCTGTATAAATACAGGCTTCCGCTGATCAGCTCATTATGTAAGTCTACACTTCTCAGAGCTTCCTCTTGATGCCCATCCCAGGTCTTCATTTTGAGGCCTTCACCAGTGTCATGGCTTATACAGTTGGTCTGTCACACAATGCCTCCTCCCCACCTCAGGAGGAGGGTCAGGAAAAGGAAGAGGAGATTCATGGGCTTAATTAGAAACAGATTTAAGAAAATAACAATAAAAATATCTAATATTAATAAAATATTAATATAAAGCACACAGAGTTATACTCAACCAATATTGTGGGAGACTAGGCCTCAGGGTTAGGATGCTAAAGAAGTCCCTCTTAAGATGTCAGCCATGGAAGAGAGGAGAAGAAGAAGGAGCATGAGAAAGAGGAGGAAAGAAGGCCATCCCCAGCACACTCCCTAATTTATAGTGAATGTAGTGTTTATGGTATGGAATAATTATCAATTTGTCAGCCTGAGTCATCTACCCTGGCTTTCGCTCCCCTAAGCCTCTGCACCTGTTTCTCTCAAGACCACTGAAGACCTTGAGCACTATGGCAACCTGCACACCAGCATTAGCTGAAACCTACGACAAGGTTTTAGCACTTTGTTCCCAAGAGAGTGAGTTTCGTAGTGCTTACAAAACTGCATTCCTAGATGATTCCTAGAAACACTTCCAACCAGCTCAGCAGCTGGAGTGTGGTGATCATAACACCACTACCAGTTTACCAATTTTCCCTTAGTGTCTTTGTTTTGCCTCTTGACTTGAAATACACATACATTAGACATCCTTTGAGCATTTTTTTGCACCTTTAAGTCTTATTTGTACACCTGCCACCATAATGAATTATTGGTTTGTGATAAAGATATCAGGACTAATAACAACAACAACAACAACAGTAGCATATACAGGCTATTTCTGCATAGACTTGCCTCTTGTTTGGCCTTCACGTGTTAGCCAAGTAGATGCAGAGTTAGTAAATTGATCATACCTGAGTAGTTACTATTCCCTAACTTTGAATCCAAAGGAAATCCAATTGGATAGTCAGAATTAGTAAAATATTCAGTAAATACCTCATCAAGATTGTAAATTACAACTCTGAAGGTCCAATTATTACTTTTATAATTTCCAATTGCCTCTCACTCAATAAAAACACTATTTCTACTTTTCAAAATTAAATCCTGTTCTTATCCCCTATGGCTCTTATCCTCTGTCCTCTTCTGTGCTCCTACTACTAGAACAGAATTTTAGGAATCATCATGGCAATTGGATATCCACATTTTTTTTCCTCTTCCTTTAAAGTTAAGGATTTTACATCTGTTCCTGCTTTCATCCTATTTTCATCATCTTCTTCAAATGTGACAAATGTTTATTTATTTATTATAAACCCTGCTTCACTCTCTCACCTTTTGGATTACTGGTTCTTTTCCTCATTCCCACCCCTGGCTTTTCAGTAAGTGTTCTTCCTCCACTATTTTGTTGGGTCACTGAAAATTACATTGTCTAGACATGAAGACTCAAACAACCCTTCCTCAAAGATTTTTTTCATGTTTTGCATCTTGGCCTTCATAAGTTTGACAAATGTCTCACAGAAGAAAGGGGGCCTTGTTTTTCTTCTGCTGTGGTTTTTTTTCTTAAATAAAAGTTAGAAAACTGATTCTGTACTGATCAAAACATATGCAAGTACTTTTTTATATGTTTAAATAGTATTTAAGCAGTGACAGCTTCTCCACCACTGCTACTAGCAGCCTTTTTCCAGTGGTAATTACACTGCTGCTATGTTTTTTCACCTTTACACAGTTGTAAATTTGAAGTAACTTCAGTGAAGCATAGAATGAGAATTGGGGAAAAAAAAATCTGTGTAGTGTATCTGTTTGCGATTAACCATCATGTTTCCACATGTTGTATTCCTGCTTGAATTCAAGCAGTCTATGGAAACCTGATCAGCACTGTAATTATGGCTTGCTTGAATCAAGTCAGTCAAATAATGTCAAAAACAATTATTTTCTTTTCCAAAGGGCACAACAAGTTTGGGAATACACAAGAGAAAATGCAGATCTCAACATGTTAACAGTTTATGAACCAATCTCAGGGTATTCATTCCTTGATTCTTCTTGAATTGGTAATGATAGGACTTGAAAATTTATTGAGACATTTTCATTAGAGACATTGTTAGCCTTTTTTTAATACAGAAGCTACACTTTTACGATATGATGCTTTGCTATAGATCACGTTTCTAATTTGGTCAAGTAGCTGGAAGAAAAGATAAGAATAAAGATAAATAGGTTCTACTATTAAAATACTCCAGTTGAAAACCAAACAATAAAAATAAAAATATCAGCAAATGCAACTAATTTGCAGAGGCACTGAGTTTGATGGAATTTTAAAGTTTTCAGTATTCTAAAAAAAAGAATATCTCTGGTGTTTGAACTAAAGGTTACTGTCCAGGAAACGGAACCTGTTTATTTCCGTGTGCCTGGGATCAGGCCACTCATTCAGATGCCAGATGTCAGACAACTAAGTTAGGATATTTTGTGCCAAGTACATATTTTTCCTTGCCAATCCTGAGCAAGATTTTCTGCAGAAGTTAATAGTTTTAACCTGAGCAAGACTTGTAAAATTGAACCCAGAATAAATCAGGGCGCTAAATATTCATTTAACAAATATGACATAGTTCCACAAAAGTCCCCAGAGAGTGAGTGTTTCCTTATGTAGTTCACAAAATTAAGCACAGAATAACTTGTTAATACAATATTTTCATCAAGTACACATTCAAATACTTTTCCTGTTGAAAATTCTTAGATATTCTGAAGAAAATTTTCATGCAAGCTTGTGTTTCTAAAATTCCATTTTTTGCAAAATCATCAACCATCTTGATAAAGGTACTAACATGAAACTCCTGAATCTAGCATTTACTGCAGAAGCTTCTAGATAAAATACAGCCTAGAGAATACTGAGGGCAGAGCTATACAGTGTGTATATAGTGATTCTGACAGGATAAATCCCATTTTATAATTTCAGGTTTTTAATAAAACCTGTTGCCTTTATTAGTTCAGATTATGATTTATCAAACCAATTGTCATAACAAATGCTATTGAGATCAAAATTAACAAGCAAAATTGAAAGAGTAATTTCTCTTGGACATACGATTCTTTTCATATATAATAAAGTCTTTTGAGAAAAGAAGTGTACTCTCATTTGTTGGGAAATTTTTCAATATTTACAACAAGCGAAGGAAGTCATCTGCTGCTATTTGATTGCTTGAACTTCCTCATTGAAGAGAATGGGAGGAAATACCAATTTAGGTTACCAAAATAACAATTTAGGTTTACCAAATTAATATTATTCTTCTCACCTTTAAGGCCCATCACAGATTTACATGGTACTTCTGCTTTGTCTCTTAATACATCATCTTTGCCTTGCTATTTTAAGAATCACACTGATCTTGATGGCTTTTCCCCATACTATCTTTATTCCTGCTTCCACGACATCTCACTTAGGTTAAACATTTTGATCTAAAACCAGCAAAAGTTCTGTATCTTGACATCACTCAAGAAATGATATCTTAATGATTCCTAAAGATATTAGCTCATCAGGAGACAAGCTGAGAAGAATTAGATGTAGTTTATTTTAAAAGATTGCAAGATTATATAGTATGAATGTGAACATGTATATATTTACACGCACAGAGGAGAATGCAGTATATTTCAAAATGTGAATGTATGGATTTCACAGTGCAAGTTTTCATATATATGTATAAATATAAATGCCTATATACAGAGATGCATATTTAAGAGATTTTCTGTTATATTGCACTACCACCTTTAGAAATACCTTGTCATCTTAGTCTGTAAACTTTTTGGAATAAAGAGTATCTCCTTATATGCTTATGAATTTCTCTGGGCAATGAGACCATGACCCTTTACACAGATCACTGAGCATTACTGCCATCATAAAAAAGTATTTTTTGTATACATTTTTGCCTTAAATCACTTGTTGATTCCCAGGAATTTATATGTGTTTATTAGTTCCATCCTACACATAAAATTGGATGTTTTAAATATACCACACATTTGTACACACAATACTACGAGCACAGAAACATTTGCTGTCTCTGGTACACCTATCTACATACATACATGATGCAAGGGCATTATTATACCTGTAAAGTAAGATATTCAAGCTTTCTTGCCATGAAAAATGTTACTTTTAGAGCCAACTGTGATAAAAAACATTTGTTTATCTTGAGAAATTCATCAAAAATAAAAATTAATGTATGAAATTTTGTGGATTCTATAGATAGAGTGAAAGGCATTGTAGTATCATATGGAAACCATATGGACCTCATTAAAGCCATCCTCTGACAGGCTTCTTCATGCTTGACCCATTTAAACTCCTTTATGCAAGATAAAAGTCTTATTCTATTACAGAAAGTGCTCCTCTGAAAGTTTGGTGACAATAATACAGAAGACCAAAACAACGTTATATGGTACACTACCAGTGGAATGTAAACTGTAGGTAATAGAATCTATTATTAAATCCTCATTTATCTACCTGATTACTTGATTAACATTTTGAAAGATTTCTTAGCCTGTAACTTTTGTAAAGAAACAGCTATGCGTTTGCAATCCTGCAGAAATCTCATAGCAATGTCACAGAAGTATCTGCAACTGCTGCTTAGCCTATATTCAGACTGCCATTTCTTAAGGAGAAATTTAGAACAATTTCATTATTTCTTTCTAAGTTTAATTACTAACGATGAATGGTCCAAGTAATCAAAACTGTTAACTGACAATGATGTATACCACTGTCATTTCAAAACACTTTTGTATTATTGACCAGGAGATCACATTGATTCTAAACTTAAGGTCAGCCTATGAAGCATTACAAAATGTGATATGAACAATAATATTTGTTTAATGAACAACAACATATAAAACATGAAAAACAAATATTCTACCTATTCATTTAAGAGTACCTGCATATTGTAACAATTGTGGATTGACCACCTATAGCCTAGACTAACTTTTCCTATTGTCATACTAGCAAATAAAATCTAGCCTTCTGGGAAAGACAGTTGAGACCAAGTGTACACTTTGGGTATGATTTGCAAAAAAAATAAAAGAAGTCAGGTGTCCAGATATTAACTATTTTTCTGAAGAGTAATAGAGTATCTCCATGGCAAATTTTTACTGACTTAAGCTTAAGAGTCAATCAAGGAAAGAAGACTGATGAATGGACATATACACCACCAAAACAGTCTACTCAGAATTCATGTAAATAAAATAAAGTATCATACTAAGAAAGAGCCTTCTGAAATGTGCAGTAAGATTCAGATGGTGCTTTAATTTTTGTTAGAAGCTTTATGGTTAGAGTGCACTCTGATATTAAAAATGCATAACAATAAAACATAAAACCATTTTCTTATTGCTGGTATTTATGCAAAACCACTTACAACTATTCAAAATATTAATATCCTTTCCTACCTAGCAATTAATGCTGCACTATAGATTCAGTACTCCACACACTAGAAAGAACCATTGCCACACTGTACAGTGACCCACTGCACTTAATTACACAACAAAGTTCTCAACTTTAAGTCACAGAAATGAAAAGTTAGGGTTAGGTTTCACCGTCAAATCACATCAAAATCCAAAAGCAATCCAAAATGTATGTACTGTGTACACTAGAGCGCAATTTGGAGAGTCGGACACATGTTTCTTGAAATTACAGCACACCAATTTCAAATAATAATTTTTACTAAGTAGATTATTAGTAGCAAAAATGTTACGCATGTTTTTAAAAAGGGATACAATAAGCACACACTTTCAATTGTCTGCAAAGAAAAATATGAATATACTGTTTTCATTTCCCTCTGTACCACTTTACTGACCTTTAGGCCTCAGTCCCTCATTTGACTTACACATCTTTCTTAGGAAGATCAGTGAACAATTATGCTGTCAAAGAATAAGCAAATAAATAGAGTAAGTTGGTTCCTATTTAAGCTTTTACACAAAATGGAATCTGAAATTAGTCTTGGCTTTATTACCAAGCATGCCCAAGAGAGCAGTTATGTGTAGTGTAGAGGCCCAGATTCCTTGGAGTTAAGTTAGAATTTAACAGTATTTTTTTTCCTGCAGCAACCCAAATCTTCAGTATCATAGCAGAGTAATGGAATTAAGACATCGTTTGTTATCTCACAGAACACCAGGAGGTTGGCTTTAAATGTCAGAGTTTTACCAATTGCTTTTTGAGCAAAAACTGTTTGAGTGCAGGTAAACTGGAGATATCTTTGTCTTTATTTTAAAAAAATAGTCTGAGTTATGACTTGCAGCCAAATTCTGTCTCCAGATCCATACTCACAGATGAAACTGAAGTTGACTGGATTCAAGAGTTGAATTAGGACCATAATTGTTATGACACTTTTTCAAACACATTCTTTGCAGCTTCACAAGACCCAACTAATCCCCTGCTTTAGTCATTCTTCCTGACCTTCCTGTTTTCTTCTGTATACTAAACTCCAGCTCATGATTTGCAAGATGTATCATGCTGTATCACATTAGAAACTTTTTAATTGGCAAGTCTTCTACTTTGTTCAAAGAACTGGAAAATAAAGCTTCTTTAAACCTATGCACTTGCATTGTTTAAACCTCACACTTTACAAGGTAAAATCTTTTTTAAATAAGGCATTTCAGCTAAGTCAGTTCCAACTAAAGAATGTAAGTTGGACTCCATGGATAATGAATGACCAATATACACATGAAACAGGACAAGAACAAGAGATCCAGACTCATTCTATCAACATGTCAAACAAGCAGTTTAAACCAACTTTCTTAAACAGTTTTGATTACTTTCTTTAACATATGGTGGGTACAGTCATGTTGAAGAAGGTCCATTTCTAGTACAGCACTTTGAATTAATGCATTTCAATGTGTCTTGAGGAGATTAACCACAAAAGTTTTGAAATTTTACTGTCATTCAGACTTCCTCTTCTTAAATTGTGATAAAAATCAGTCTAGCCATTGGAGGCTTAGTTACATCGAAGTGAATATTAAAAAGGGTCAAATTAAGTATTATCAATTGTTCTGGTTTTGTCAGTAGTGACCCATTTCAGCATTGACCCTTTTGTTCTAAGAAAGAGTTTGAGAGAGGTATATTCTGAAATAAAAGGCTTCTGACCTTGAAATCTACTTATCACAATGTGACAGAAGAATATTTTGTTTATGTCTTATAAGTGTGGCTTAAAGTGGCTTTAAAAGATGCAAAATCCTGGCTGGTGAAGGAATGGCTGTGGTCTGGCCACGTTGTTCTGTGTTTGCTCATGGATTGGTCAAATATTCATTTAATATTTGCCTACGTAAGCACAGTCATAAGCTCCAGATTTGGAACAATGCCTCTACCCTGGAAGACTTTGCACTTTTGCCCAGGGGTATATTTTGGATTTATCTGCCCAGAAATATTTCCATTATATTTGTTAGAATTTTGTATGAATTTTTGCATTATCTCACTGACACACATATGCTCTGCATTCAATGATACACAGAGTTATTCTCACACACATCTTATTCCCTAAGAATAGCTATGTCCACGCTCATTTTCAGAAGGGATTGGCAGTTTATTCTCATTATCTTTATACTAGATGTATATTTCTGAAGATATTAAAAAATAAATAAATCACTCACAAGAAACTACTAGTCACTTCTTATAGTATGAAATTACTACTGATAGTTAATTACTATGACTCTTGTTTTTATATTTACTGATTCCTGAAGTAGCTGCTGATTCTAGCACTGTCCGTCCCTGCAGTGGGGCTACAGGTGCTTCAGCAGTGACCAAATGATTCTCATGTCTTTCTGTAAATAACCTTGCCTGCAGAGATCCTGGAATTACTGTTTGAAGACCCCAAAGCAAACAATTATTCTCAAGAGACAGTTCTGATATAGTATATAATGTTTCAACAGGACCTCTGACAAATGGTCGATGTGAAATAAACCACGTTTTGGGGAAGGGAAAAAAAAGACATTTTTTCTCCTTGGCCATTTATGATACTATAGAATTTAAAGTTAGAAACTAAAGATTCCAAATTATTTTTTTTTTAATTTTGCTTCCTGTTGTAAAAAAACAAATATATTAATGATGGCAATAATATTAAGAAAAGTTTTATTATAATATCTGTCACTAATAACTTCCTATTCTGCTCTTCAGAGCACACACATGCCTGAAAATGAGATTAGAACTGCAAAGGTTTTGTGGTGCCTGGGCATTTCAAAAATCTCACCTGGAGAGGTGTGAATTACCTAAAATGAATTGGTCCCAAGCATGTACCTGAATTAATGTCAGATACAAGGTTTCAGACTCACTACTTACCATTTGCCTTTCCTCTGCTTCTGAAGAGCAGGAGGAGGAGGAACACAGGAGAAGTGCAAATTCACCTGTAGTACTGCTACTTGGTCAGAAAAGTTCTAGTGGTGATCAAACTCTTTGATAATTTAAAATTAAAATCTCAACCCCCTGACTACAAACCTCAGGTCTACAATCTGTAGTTTTGCTCCTTTGCAGTTGTAAAAATCTCTAAAAGACCCATTTATTTATATAAATGGTAAAATGAAAGTAACATTCATAGCAAATGCAGTACACATGAAAGATCAACAAGACAGCAAAAACATACTTAATAAAGAACATAAACATCTAGTATCTGAGTGATGTAGATGCCCAGTCCCAAGTTAAATCAATTTTTTTTTTGAGGAAAAAAAAAAAAACAAAGTAAGAAGGAGTATAACACATATATATACAGAGGAAAAAAAAAAGGGAAGTTTGCAAGGAAAAAAGATCATGTTAACATTAAGAAGCAATTTAGGAAGGATGCACAAAGACTAAGTATTGCTGTTTATTCTCATGCAATCAATACTAGTAGCATCATAAGGAAATGGAAGCAGGATTATATATGCTATTCAGAACAAGAGAACAGATAGTACAGGACTGCAGAAAAACTGAATCTCCTCCACTAACTCAGCAGGGGATTATTCGGCTTGCAAGAACAATATATACCAAACAAAATAAACTCATATGACATTGAAATCAAAATGATATTTAACATTTTATCTCACTGAAAATAAGAAACAGTTGAGAATAGATGTGAAATATATTTTCCTTCTTTTTCTCAAAGAAATGTTGCATTAATTTTGTAGAAGGAGTTATTGAATTTACAACTGGAAGAGCAATACATGACACATCCATCACTTTTTAGAATGTTATCTTTGGCTAAAACAGGGCATTTCCAACTTCCTAGAAGCTGACACAATGTGTGACACATATGGGATAGAAGCCTAATATTACAGATCATAGAAAGAATTTTGCTGTTTACATCTTTATATAACTTTTGCTCTCTTGCCTGATTTAGTCTGGTCTAAAACAGTATTGAAAGTTTTTTTCCTGTCTCTGTCATCTCACAGCTTCATGAATTTCTCCCTACATAATTCTTAGTATGCTGTGCTAGGAACTATTTCTCCATCACCTACATTTGGAACAGATATTTTATTGCTGCTCATTCTTTCTCTAGCACCTTTCTTTGAAAGGAGACATCACAGGAGTGGGCTTGCAATTTGCTCATGGTTCCAAATAATCTTTTCACTGTTTGTGGAAAAAGTTATATGGCAATGAAATTGGGATGCATGTATCAGTCTGTTCTTCCAGCAAAGTCCTCTCCCAGTATTTACTGAACAGAAGGCAATTTTCATACAGTATTAATGTAATGCCAAGAAATCTTTTCCCATGGTTAAATGCTTGATCACTTTCCAGAGGTACAATAGCAAGATGTTTCTATTCCTCCCCAATATCTGAGAGGAGCACTACAACCTACGATATTCCTGCAATCTCTAAGATTCATCTAAGATCATCCATCATCTTCTAAGATACAATTGAATAACCAGGGTATGGCTCCCTTCCTTAGCAACACATCAGGGTTATAAAGCTTCTGAGAAATTTGTCTAAAATTTCCCCTTTTCCCTAAAAGGGAAAGCTACACATGTTCCTTACAGGTTTCTCCTTTCCAAATGAAGCTGATGCATGGCTTAGACTCAAGGTGAATAACCTGATAGAGTATTGCATGAACTGAATCTTCAGTTTAAAAAACCCACAAAACCAAAAAACTCAAACAAACAAAAACCAAATAAAAAAAAATGCCCAGGAGTCAATAGAAGGTATAACAGAAGGTCAGGCTGTAAGTACACTGACAAGTCTGGATCAGGAAATACTACAGGGGAGGGGAATGGGAGTATTTCAACTTAATGTGCCAATCTTCAGCTGTGCAATTCCCATAGGGCATATTCTGCCACCATTACTCATGTCAAGTAATATATTATGCTATGAGGTATTCCCACTGACTTCAATTTCAGTTGATTTCATCCTACCTAGTCATAGATAGGAAATTCTTCAGCAGAGTGTAACAGATAGAGTTCTTTGTCTCAGCTTGAGATATCTGTAGTTCCTCAACCCATGATAGATACATACAAAATATATATATGATATTTGTATTTGTGATTCATTGATTTCAGTGCTATTTTTGGAAACTATTTTTCAGCCTAAATAAATCTGGCTTTTAGAGATTAATGGAACATTAAAACGTAAACTGTGAAGTGTGTGCTTATACTGGAGATCTCTTGTATATACTACTAGAAAAAAAAAAAAGCTTATTACCTAGAAAAGAAGAGACAATACACCGAGGTCCCTTTCCAGTGATTCTGAATTTAGCGTTGTCTGAAAAGAAAGCGATTGGAGAATGTCTGACCTACTCATATGTCTGCAGTCTAGCACTTGAATATATTATTAAAATATGGCTTAATATTTTTCAGGAAAATTCTACTGAAGTGTTCTTGTAGGTTTTGTTGATTTGTTTCTTGGGTTTTTTTTATTTTTAAAGTTGAAGAATGTCAAAGAACATTTGTCATCGTGTATCATTCTGTTGCTTGTCTCGGCAGAATTATGGTTTATCAACCAGCATTAGTAGTACCATATCAGGTTGGATGATGGTCATGTGGGAAGAAAATCTGGGTCATGAGAAAGCAAGCTGCAGAGGCTATAACCAGACATCGGGAGTTCCACTACAGGGCAACTGAATTTAACTGTAAAGAAAACCAAATCTTTGGAAGAGAGATCCTTATGGGAATTGATGTCAAAAAGTCACTGTTCTTGCAGCCATGTAGTCAAATAGGCTTATCACAGCAGGTAAAGCTCTACCAAAGACATATGAGTTATCATAATTCTCCTTTTCTCCCCTTGGAAGAAGGTGAGTTATTCTTGACAAAAAAAAAAATTCAGTCCGAGATTGTTTCAGAGTTGAGAGAGCACTTTCTTAAACGCATCTCACATACTAGTAAGGTACATGTGGAGCTGCTTTACTGCTACAATTTCATGATTTTTTGAATTAACATAAAAGGTTGGAGTTATTCAAAAATGGAAATTAGCATTAGTGCTGGTGCCTAATTAAGCTTACCTAAGCAGTTATACTCTTGTTTTGTTTTTAGCATGGGAGAAACAGGATGCTTTGTTGTGTAATTAAGAACAGTAGGCCACTACACAATGTTGGCAAAGCTGTTTTCCATTATAAGAACTGCACAATATCCTCTACTGCATGGCGTTAATTGCTAGATGGGAAAGGAGATTCATATTTTGAATAGCGTGAGTGGTTTCACATCAGTACTAGCAATCAGGCAATAATTTTATGTCTTATCAGTATACATTTTTAGTAGTCCTGGGACTTCTGTATGCCAATAAAGGATAATCTGTAATACAGACCCTACTGGTTGTCTGTACACTAACTTGTATTGCCTTTATTTGGGTGTTTTCATCTTCCTGGTAAACAGAAACTCTAAACTGACTTGTCTTTATTTATTCATCACAATTTTAGTTTTACAATATTGCCAGCCCATACTAAAAAGTCAGAAGGCTTGCACAGAATCATGTTTTTTCTCTTTTTCTGAAATTTTGGGTTTTTTTGGATGATGTTTTCAAGCTGTTCTCCACAGCTATGAAAGCTAGAAACATGCACATTTTTAAACAAAAGGTGAGACTCTCTTGTTATCACTTGTGTCCAGCAGCTGGTGCTTCAAGTACAGCATTAAAAACTGCAAGACTTATGATAAAGCAGCAAGAGCTGGCAGGAATGGGTTTATTTGGGAATATGGGTTATTGGTAGAGTATAATGTTCAGCATTGGCTTAAAAGAAAGGTTCAGTGTGGGATGGGATTTGGTTTCTGTGAGCATTTTCTAAATCCACTCTAAGGAGCTTGACAACGTGTGTTTCTAAATGAATTTTTTGTTGTTGCTGCTGTTAAAGCAAAAGGGCTACAGAGAAAGAAAAAAACTCTCTTAAAAACACTGTCAAAGGTGTAGCATCAGCATACTAGCACAATAGAAAGGAAAATATTTATTTTCTCTGTTTTGTTTTCTCATCAGACATTTATTATCTATGTACAACAACAGAAAGTAATAGTGGTAAGAAAAGATTTTCCTTTCTTAAGCCTGGGCAGTAGGAGCTTGGTTTTGCATGTCTATGAGCACTGCAAATTGTGACTTATAGGGGGGCAGGGCAGAACCAGTCTGCCAGTTCTACAGGGTAACACTTTGTGCTTATCAGAAGGCCAAAACATAGAGTATAAGAGTAGTTTCAATTACAGTACACTGAAGGATACATTCCCTAGCAAAATAACCTCAGGCATAAGAGAAGGAAAAAAAACCCTTCCTTGGGCCATGTTCCAACCCTCCTTATGTTGCATTTACTGGTGAGCGCCTAGGGATTGTCTAGGAATTTGTACTAAAATTAACTTGTTTGCTAATTTCTGCTGTTCTGTTTGCCTGTGCTCATGGGGGATGTCATTTCAGCTGGATGAGGGTGGGAAAAAGGTATGGTAATCTTGCCTTCAATTGCACTACTTGAAAGGTCAGATTTGTCAGTGAAGTTTAACACTGACCTTGGCTTTCAAGCTATACCCATCCCTGTCCTCACCAACTCCTTTGTTCCTTTGACCTCATCTTGGATGTTTTTTAAAAAGATGCTTTACTGTGTGTCAAAGATAAACTTAAGTGGGTAACACCTGACAACTAGAAGATGATTCTAGGTATGTTATTCACTCTTGGACTTCAATAATTTTTTTGCCTGTATGTCTCCATTCAGCAAAATAATTACACTTATATATAACCTTAAATATGTATACAGTCTCTGAGAAATACAGAAGAATTACTTGCCTGCCTAAAGTTAGCCATGCTCTTGAGCATTTTTCTGAACCAGGCCCTAAAATGAATTTCAAAAAAAACAAAGCTAGATCCAATGTTCCTTGTGGTATGCCTTCAATTTTGTGCCTACAATCATCCACAAAAGGAAAATTGTAGGGACATTTAAGAGCAGATTAAAGTTGTAGATGTCTAACTCATAAGCAGAATTTGGTTTGTTACTTTGGTTTTGTTGCTGTCAGGATTCAGTCACGGAGATCCACCAGGGCCAAGAATCCTTCCTTAAAGTTTGGCCTTTAGTTAGAAGAAAGCAACTGAATCTCAACCATCATGGAAAATCTCAGCTGACTGTGGCTTAAAAATGAGTGATTTTTCCCATTATTAAGCAGCATATATCATATATCATTATCAGAAATACTAAGCTGACTTTAAAATAAATATTATCTGGAATTTGAAAAAGCTCAATTTACAATTGCTCTTGTCAGACAGTTTAACCAAGTCCCCTTTATCACATCAGTGACTTGTGTTATACTGGTCTACCAAGTCTACAGATACTATCACCCATCCAATCCAGATTGCACAAGATCATTCTGATGACTGCTAGTTCAAAATCCCTCTTTGCTCTCTTTTCCTCTTTTTAAAAAGTTTTCTCCTCTCTTTTGCACAAAAAGGAACACTGGCAACCTCTTGTAAGTTCATCCAGAAAAACTCACCAAGTTTTTTTTCTTCAAACCTATCTAGTTTGCTGTCCACATTTTTATTAAACACAAACTGTTCTATACAACTCTCGCCAGGAGCAAAATAGCCCATAGTATAACTCCTCCATAATGGAATAATTTAAAATCATGACTTATTCCAGGTCTAAGGCAACCGTATATTATTTTTGGCTATTTCTGCTACCCTTGACACAGACGTGGGAGTCAGGTACTTAAGCTCCTACACCACAGGATTTCAGCTGGGATGGTTTATCTATAAGATATCTTTTTCTCTTAAATTTAAGGCCATTTCATTCATGAGCTGAAGTTGATTTTTCCCCAAAGCCAGGTGGATTACACAATGTCAGAAAGGAGAGCAAATAACAAGCCAGTAATTTAGCCAGTATGTCAACAATAAAATAAAACAAAATCAGAAAGGTTTTTGTTCTAGATAGCAAACTTTCTGTCATAATAAATTTACTGTTCTGGATTTCAAATTATTACAGAAGTGTCAAGAATCTCAAAATAAATACTTAAACTATGTAAACTTGTAGGCACACATATATGTTGTAGACTTCTGGAGTGAGACACTTCCATTTCATCTTCAAAGCCTAATAGTAAATGTAGAAGGAAGCCATTAATGTCCCATCATTTATAAATGATAACTGCTTCTACATAATGCTTCAAAGCCATTTTTAAGCCATTTAAGCTTTTTCAATTTGCACTAAATATCTATGAAGAGATTATAGTTTAGAATTTAGAGCAATATTTAAACTGATATAATATACTTAAATTTAAATAAATTTTAGTATAAAAATATAATTTCTCAAGATACATGGCACATGATTTCCCTCTTCTGATCATCCAGAGACCAAAACAGAAGCTTTACAGTTAAGTTCTTTGAGTTGCTCCTAAGCTATTAACTTTCATGTTACCCAGAACCACCCAGAACAACCATAGCAGCTGCAACGCTGGCTGTGGCATGCTGTAAACTGGTTCTTGCTTTGAAACACATAGAAACAATTATTTCAGAAATATTATTACAAAACCTTTATTTTTTCAGTTATTTTAAAGAGAAAAAGAAGCAAAATGTTTTCTTTGCTTGTTTTAGAAGAAACAAAAGAGGTGATCTGGGAAAAAAAACTGCTAGGACCACCTATCCTTTCTAAAGTTGTGAGTGGCTGGAAGAAGGTGTTTTTAAAGGTATGGGTGATTCTAGAAAACTTTCGTATGACACTCCTAATGGAGGACAGATGTGAAATATGTGGTCAGAACCGAATCTTGCTACAGGCAATATCCCAGTCATCTTTCAGCTACCTCTTTTTGTTTAGTACGTACTTTCTCACTATATATATTTTCTTGTCTGAGAACTGACAGATCTCACTCTGAGTTAGAAACTGCCTCAGAGAGGTTATTCTACCTTTTGCAAATAACACGGAAAGATCTATCTTTCCATGCTAGTTTTTAATACTCTTAAGCTTTTTAAGCTTTTTCGGGCAGCAACAGTAAGTTTGTGTGTTTGCACAGTGCCTCTGGCAACTGCTGTATTATACTGAATAAAAATGATGGAGAGAGAACAACTGCTGAAAAACATTGTCTTCACCATGGTGCCTGCTCTGGATTTTTTTCAGTATTTGCCATAATAAAACAACCTTAGAGTGGGCACTGTGTCAGAAGTCAAAGAGATAATGATGATATGCCTATGAATGTTGATCCTTTTGCTGAGAGCCAAGCCCCTCTCCAAGTTGGTACTAAGTGAATCTCAAGTAGAGATTCTCATACAATTTTTATGACTGAGAAGAAGCACCATCCCAGTAGCTCTTAACTTTCTCATTACAATTTTAAATTCAGTTATTGCCTGTTTTAATATACAAAACTGTTTCCATGGAAATATAAATTAGAATTGTTAGCCCATTTGAAAAGAGCAGATGGTGAATGAGGGACGAACAATGGAGGCAGAGGAACTGATGGGATTTCTCCAGTTTTCACCAGTTCCCCAAGAAAATAGTTGAAGTCAGCTTCAGCACTGCAGCCAACTTTTGGATGAGTTGGCTAGAAGGACATAAACCAATAATATTATTCTGCTGGTTTGTTTTGTACGTATAGTAATTAATATGTTATATTGTCATCAAAACATTCTAAAACCTTTAAAAATAAGTCATAAGAGTGCATATACAGAAACACAGGATGTTTTCTGACAGTCATGTACTTGCAGACAGACATGCGATAATATCTCACAATGAATTATTTGTATTTTGAAAGTAACCTCTGTTCAAGGATGTCCCAATTTCCTCAAATGATTAGCTATTTTAGAATCATAGAATATCTGAAGTTGGAAGGGACCCATAAGGATCACAAAGTCCAACTCCCCATTACTTGCAGAACTACCTAAAACTAAACCATATGACTAAGAACATTGTCCAGATGCTTGAGGGAGTCCACAGCTCCTCCTAGTTTAGTATTATTGGCAAACTTAATGTACATCTGAGTCCTGCATCCAGATAATTTATAAAAACATTCATAAGCTCTGGCCCTAAAAGTAAGCACTGATATGGTGATTAATATCTTGGTCAATCTTTTATCTGTGATTATATATATTTACAATTAAATCAAAATCAGAAAATTCAAATTATATTTTGCCTTTTCCACAACTAGACACACAATCGTTTCTGATACGAATACTTCTGCATGCTTTGAAAGTAGTGTTCTGCCACCTTTGAATGAACTTGAGTGACAGGTCAGTCAATGCAAGCAAAGGTGTATGAGCATGGCCCTCATGTTTCTGGACTCATGGATAACCAATATTTCTTTTCTTTTTTTTTTTGCCAGAAACCACACTTGCAGTGGGGCTGGGAGAACATGCCATTGCTTTCTCTCCTTCTCTCCAAGCCACAGTCTTCATCCCGAACTGGAAAAGGGGTGTTCAGTATCCTAAGAGCACAAACGGATTTAACAATCTCTTTCCTCCAGGTTCTTTACCAGTAACTTGATTTCAGTATTCACTGAAAATGACCACAACAGATCATGAACATGCTGAGCAAATTAATTTTAAAATCTAAATAAAGCCTTGATACTGTTAGCATTATTTAGCATTTATCAACAGTCCTACACGTTTGATGACAATACTAATTGTTGAGAAGAGCCATTATAAACTTAAGCAAGACATATTAGCTCAAGTGTGGGGCAAGGAGAGAAGAAGTAGCTAGAACAAATATAGTAAGTGGTAAGTAACAAAAGAAGTTATTAATGTGTCTAGATCTGACACGGGAATGTAGAAGAAGAACTAAAGCACTGAGGTAGGGTCAAGGCCACCATGCTTTCACAGGAATCTGGGAAAAAGCAGTGTGTTCAAAAGATTCCCCAATACAAACCTTTCTGATTTTGTTCCCTCATCATATTTGCTTTTTACTACCTGTGACTCTCAGTTGCCTGAATGGTTTTGCAGTATCTAACACGTTAAAGGGTTGTCTTCAGGTTTTATTAATGTTTTCCAATAATTTTCTAGTTTCTTGATGAATTAGCCTGTCAAAAACACTTTTTAACAGATAGTATAATAATTGAGCATTGAACATCTGTTCGAATTTGTTGTAGATAAATACTGAATCAGATAGTCACAAAAATATAATTTATTATTGCTGGTACATGCTTTTCTGCAGTAAATAATTGCTACCTGGAAAATGAATTTACTTTTTTATTATTAAAAACTGACAGAGAATAACATAAAAAAATGGACTTCTCAATTCTGTAAGATCCCTGGCATGAAGAGATGGAATAAGTTTTTGGGTTTGCTTGTTTTCTTTCACTTGCCATTTTTGAGTGAGATTTTGGGGTATATCCATCTTATATCAATATTTTTTGAGCCAACGTTTTGACTTTTTCTTTTGCCTTGGATAGATATGGGATTTGGTGCATAAATTCATCACATTCTTTAATGAATTAGTCTTTTTTAGGTATACAAACTGAATCATCTCACATATTCCAAATTTAGATCTGATGTGTATGCATCTGAAGTCTTGTTTTCTACAGATTGATTAACTCCACTTTTGCAACTTCTATTAACCTAAAAATCACAAATTCCACATTTGGAAATGGCTTACACCTGTACAACAGAAAGTCCTGCATCCATTAGACATTGTGAAATCTCTTTCGAAATACATGTTAAACAGTAAAGCTGAGAATATTTGTGTATAGCAGTTTATACAGGGCTGCTAATCTAAATACAAATGCTGTGCTTCAAAAGCTCAGATCAGTGTGAAAAATGTTCTCTCTAAAGATTTCAAAAATGAAACGTCTGCATGTTGAAACACATCTTAATTTAAAATGTTTAAAAAACAAGCAGAAATCATCTTATTTTTCTGTGAGATACAATTAAGGAATAACAAGGAGGAACATTTTTGAAGTATATTTAACAAGTAGCTTGTTTCAGCCTGGATATTAGCTTGATTTACCATCTGCAGAATTACCAATAACATGATGCATTTATTACCCGTAAAAGCTATTAGCAGGTCATTTTGTTCAGTTCATCATATGTGTCTTGAGACACAATCTGGCGTCTAACAGATTTTCATACATTGATGTCACAGAGAATCAGACTGTTCTTTAATTGATTGTTTCTTGCTAGACTACTTTGATTAAAACAGGTTGTGCTATTTGCTTTTAGTTCTACATTTCTCTACTTTAAATGGATGCCCAGGAAAGGCAGAAGTTATTCTCATTTCCTTGGATTTGTCTAATTCAATATATATGTGATAATCTTTGTAATCAAGCTGTTTAAAAACCATTCCAGTTATTCTAAACTTATTACTCCCTTCCCAATTAATACAATCTACACAATGTTTTAAAAGCTATTCATCTTTCCAGGCCAAGTTGTTAGAGGATTGTTAGATCTTAAGCCTTGGAGACATAAGTGCATACAGAGGAATGGCATCTGAAGAAACTGTTTTTTCCTCTGATTTACTAAGGGCAGGCTTATGAGCTGGGCTCTAACAGTAGGAAAAGAGGTAACTGTTCTATGTAACAGGAAACAACAGAATATCTCTGGACAATTTGCTTGGTCCTTCATTTGAAAATGTGGTCTTATCTGGCCCCCAAAGGCCAGTTCTCTGCTCCATGAAGAATAGAATACCAATTACGTGGTTTATACTTTTGTTTCTTCAAGAATCAGCAATCTGAAATAAGATTGGAAGTAGCAAGGACATAAAAATGAAAAAAATAAAAAGAAAATAAAATAGTGCTATTTTTAAGTTTAGTAGGTGCAGAATCCTACCCAAATGTTATTGTTAACAGAATTCAAGATACTATTTGAACTGTGGTACAGGCATTTTTATTTCTTTCTTTTTCATTTGGTGCTAAGACTCTCAGATGATTTAAATTGGTATAATTACCTAGCAATTAATAGACTTATGGTATCTTACATCATCTAAGGATTTAATTTTTTTAATATTAAATTCTATTATCTATTTATACTAATGATATATACAAAATTCACTCAATGCAAAAGCACTATTCATTGCCAAGGTAAGGCTGAGGTGGTGCTTAAAACTCATGCATTGTCCTTTTGCTCTAAGATCCAGTTTAACCTGTGTGACTTTTTTTATGCCACACCACTTTTGTTGTCTACAATTATTACGCATGTGGTACCCTATGTGAATGGCCTACAAATGTTAAGGGTACACTGAGCTGCAGTAGGGTGGATAAGCTGTAAAACTAAGCTCCTGAACACTGTGATTTTTCATTCTTCCTTATGCAGTTTATAGGTTCTTTTGCAGATGATTAACACAGAGAGATATGGAAAAAATATACAGAAGTTAAACATAATGATTTATTGGACATCTTTTGTACTGTTGAAATTATTGACTGTAATGTTGAAGTAGGATTTTCTGTGTTCTTTATTACATGCTACATAATCTGAATATAGAGAGACACTGGACTACTTATGACTGTGTGATAGAAAACACTTAAAAAGAGAATTGAAAGAAAATCAAAATTAAAGAGAAAGGAGGGAGGAGCAAAACTTGCATCCTGATGAGTTGCAGTTTCCCCCATCACACATACAATGTCAGTACTCTCCCTAAAGCTTCAACTTTTGTTCCTAAGTAAAGTTATAGTAATCTAAGAGAACTTTTATGGTTGTATGAACAGAGAGGTACCACAAGAGCCTCATGCTACCTGTGCTGCCTGTGCTAGCTAATCCTTTTTCATTTTCAGATTTTTTGCATACATATGTAAATAGAAGACACCACAGTTGATAAGAAGCCGCATTTAAGTATAGAAGTATCTTAGACTGTAGTTAAAGAGAATGGAATCAGCCACTTGCAACAGAAAAGATCATCTCAGAAAACACAGACATCTACCAAAGCCCTTAAATCATCCTACTTCCTCTTCCCAGCATGACACCAGACAATTGTATCTGTACCATCACATTAGCATCTTTGTTGGCTTTCAAATAAAAAGGCAGGTGCACGCTGTGGTTTAACATACCTGTCCTGGCAATGATAACAGGGTCTAGGATTCAACTTTTTCAGGGGTCCTTGGCTCCCACCAGTTATACGATGGAAATATTCAGAGAAGATGACACCCTTCAAACTTACAGCTGTTGCCAGAGCAGCGCACAGAACTCACCAATGGTTAGTTCCCTGTCAGGAAGCTCTGCCAAGTGCACTCCATTCCATACCAACTTTTTTAGAGGCTACTTGAAGGAAAACTCACATAAATCACATGTTCAATGCCGGCACATAGCATGAACACTTTTTAGAGAAGGGCTTGGAGAACACCACTGGAATGAGCCAGAGAGACTGGGTGCCAGTGATTTGCACCAACAGGATGGGGAGTAATGGCAGAGTGAACAAATGAGCGGGCAAAAGTGTGAGAGTGACAAATGACATAAAATCTTTTGGGGAATGAGAAGAAGGAGACGCACTTTCAAATGCAAGATGAGAGTAAAGAAAAAGAATGCAAAAAGGTCAGAGGATAGGACATAAAGTAAAATCACTGTATGCAAAAAGAGGGGAGTGAAGTAGAACGGCAGTCAGCACAGGGCAGAAAAAATGCAGTCAAAACTATCATTGCTTTTCTAAATGTTGAAGAACCCTGCTTTAACACATTCCTAGATGCTTTCTTTCCAGAAGTCCCCATAAAGTAGTCACCAAAAGAAGAGGAAGAGCTGTAACTGAGGTTATCAGTGGTTGCTGGTCTCTGTTCCCAGAATGACGATTTGCTTCAATGAGGTCTTACACATTCTTCCACCCCATGTAAAAACCTTTATTTTGACTGCTTGTGTGCCTTCTCACCACTGGAGAATCTTAACTTTCCCAATTCACTCTGTTCTTTTGCAGTTTAACCAATAGGCCATGTTAATGGAAAAAGTAGAACACAGATACAGCCAAGTTGTTGAATCTTTTTTAATAATTTAAAAAAATTCAATTCCCGTTATTATTCTGATTACCTTTACAATCTGAAAGGTGGGCCTCTTGGAGTGAAATATTCCTTTACAGCCTGAAGCCTTTTGCGCCACTGAGCTCTGAATTCTGCAAATATCTACATCTTCTGTCACATATGGGAGTGGAGCTTGTGTTATTCTAACCTAGAGATGCACTTGCGCAAGAGATGACATATAAAGTCCATGTGATGCCCTCTTTATTGAAAAACATTTTCTTTCTATTTAAGATGCATTAAGAGGCGGCACAATGTTCTTTCACTCTTTTTTTCTCTCTCTCTCCTCCCTCCCCCCCCCCATTTTCCTTCTGCTTTTCTTGCATGTGGTTTACAGTGTAATCTTTCTCCCTGTGAATGGTTCTGAATAAGAATGGCAACCCTCAACACTGCATCGCTAAGAAAAAACAATTCAAACTATTATTGATGTACATAGACATGCATTTTTGTTTTTAATTTTAGTTACTAGTCCAATTAAACTTCCAAAGGGGGAGAACCCTACTCCTTTATTACTCCACTGTTAAAAAACAAGAACAACTAAGTGGAATCTTATATCTGTAGGGTGCCTCTAAGTCTGTCAAAAGACCAAAAACATTTTACAGTCTGTAAAGGATTAGAAAATAACTTCACTTATTAATGACATGTAACCATCTCTGGTGAAGACCTTGCCAGTCATTCCAAGTGCACATGCATCATGTCAGCTCCTTTTTGTGAGTGGTGGTGGGGAAAATTATGAGCAACAAATCTTCCTGAAACTACACTGAAAACACAGATACGCAGTTCGTAATTACAAGAGTTCAGAAAATTAGAAGGACACAGAAAAGCAATGCCATATCTCTTGCAAAAAGTACTATGAGCCTTCAGCAACCACAAATTGCAGGACCTCAGTCTTGCTTCTGAGCTAAAACGTGAACCCTGAGAACAAACTTGCTGAGATTTTAACTCCGTACATACTCA
>NW_010205175.1:54549-74731 GCF_000695765.1 Mesitornis unicolor | reverse complement strand
AAGAGTGCCACCTACTGAGAGCAGACATCGAAACATGGCTTATTCTTCCTGACCTAACACATTCTCCCTCTTTTCCTCCTAACAGGTAAAAAGCCATGAGTATGTTTTAATGTCTAGATGTATTTGTATGTTTTGTGTAATTTAAAAATTAATGAAAAAACCCCGAACCATACAGACAGCAACAAATTCAGACTCAAAGGCCCCAACAAGCAAATGTGATTTTGGAGAACTGGGTTAATCACAGCAATGACAACATTATTTCTGTGGGGCTTAGTCTCCTGGCCAGCAGTAGGAAATAAGCCAAGAGGCAGTGGATGAGTTAACTACAGCATCTAACCTGAGGAGAAGGGAAGGAATTACCAACATCTGACATTGCTGAGAAAAGGGGACTAAAACAACTGGCTTATCTAGCAAAATTTGTATTTCATCACTTTCTGAAGATATTTATAGTATGAGCAGTGGTCTTTCTATCTAAGAGTATGAACCGGTCTTCACTGAGCTTGTTTTTACAATTGCACCCCCTGCTCACTTTCCCTGGTTTTACATATCGATGCATCACTATTGGCAAAACTGACATATGAGCAGGCTGTTCTATATGGGATTAAGCCACACAGAAATAATGGGATAGAGTAGATGGCCCATACTACCAATTGCTGGTAGCGTGCTTGACTGCACTCAACAGTATTAACTGGTTCATGAATACAGATCAAGCACTTCCACTACTTTTAAAAAATATTATGTTATTGCAAGAAAAAGAAAATATTGTTTCAAGCACACAAAATATTTATGGGAAAATCCTGCATCAGTGCAAAGAGCAGAATAGGGTGGAAAGGAAAAGCGCAGGGGAGAGAACAATTTTGGAAAAAGAATGCACCGGTGATAAGAGGCGTAGTGCTGCTTACTTCTGCAAAGCTGCAGCCTTTCTGTGCCCTGCACTCTCGCCGGCAGCGGGTCAAGGGGCAGAGCCTTCACATGCTAACATAAGGAAAATCAATTTCAGTCCTCAGCAGACTCAACTACTGGAACAAAAGGCAACCCAAGCAATTGCTCTGTGGCACTTCGCATACTTGATGCAGGCAGCCCACCACTCCCAACCCTGCGCTGGTTCTAGAGCAGCCTGAGAAAAAATACACACTTTGTGAAGTTCCTGGCTTCACAAATACACTCAGATACGACTTCAGATTTGAAGCTGTTCATGAAAAAGTAGAACCAGCTCTTTGGATTCTTCGGCCAAATACAGCTGTTTATTTCTTTAAGACAGCCATTAAAACACACAGTGTAAACTAAGGTGGGATGACTAGTTTGCACTAAGTAAACTAAGTGTAAAGCCTAGACTTTATATTTTCGTAAAAAAGGCAAGAAACAAAAACAAGCTCATTTTTTATTTAACATGTGAGTACATGTTACACAAGACCAACCTTTCTGTGCCTCTTTGTCTTATAGAGGGAAAATTCTTGTCAGCCCTCCTGATAGGTGTAAAACTGCAAAGTACTCGCTGTTTTCAATTATTACTTCTAGCAATCAGTGGGTCTAAGATAAAAAGCAGAATTTAGAAGGGCAAAAAAAACCCAGGGTAGATGGAGGAAGGATAATTCTTGTCCAGGAGACTTTATAAGGAGGTATCACTTTGATTTTCTAGTTTTCCTAAAACAATTTTATCTTATTGTGGATCTCTAAGATAATTGATGTATGGGTTGTTGTCATTGTCACATAAAATGTTCTTGGGCCTTGTCCAATGTTAGAGAAACTAGTCAAGGATAATTCACCCAGTATTATCCACATAAATCAATGAAGGTCAACAACCAGTTATAAAACCAGACAGACTGGGTAACTGGGCAAACTTTACGTGTTGATACCAAAGAATTGCTGCTTGCTGTTTGAACTTGTGCGTCATACACCGGTCTACTTATGCTGTGCTCCTTGGCAGGAAAAGTGGCACCACACTTAGCACTCCTTGTTGGAGCAGCAGCCACAGAGTGAGGATGCCTGCCCGTCACTGGTGCTGGGAGCTGGCCCCGCTGGCAGCTCTGTGTCACATCAGAGACACTTGCTGTGGTCTGGCTGAAAAACTGACCCATCCTTCATCGTAATATGCAATGTGGTATTTGCCTGAAATGTGATATAGCTGTGTTTAGGTACATAAAGAAACTAGAAAACAATTCCTAATGATAATGTAGGATGCCCCAATTATTTTGGAGGAGCAGTGTTAAATGCAAGCTGCATGTTTACTGTCATAATTAAGAAGCATACTTGAACACCCAGCTAACACCATGTACTACTAGAAGTCTATAGATCATCTAGAGATGGAAATGTCACACTTCTTTTTACATTACCTGCTTCAGCAGAAGAGTGCTTAATCTCTGAAAATTTCAAGCTATCTCCTTCAAAATACCAGAGATTTGTATTTACACTTTCTCGTGCACAGCGGTCCTACTGTCTCCAGCAGGACTTGCCAGATATTGTCCACTAGTTCACTAACAAGGCCCTCTATGGGGTAGGAAAGTCCGCGATGACTCTCATCAAATCAGGGTGACAGACTAATCACATCGGGAACGCCGTGTATGAGAGCACAGAAATGGGGGGAATATCCCCTGTATGTGTTTTGCTTCCATTACAGCAGCTTAAATGAAATGCTGTGTCAGTGTTTTTGATGCATCCAGGGACTGAGTGTAAACAACATGGTACAACTCTAGAAACTGCCATCATAAAATATTTTAAGAGGCAGAGTAGAGTAAAATAAAATAAAAATGTCTTTTTATGTGATATCTCAGAGTAATTCAGGATTTATGGTACCTTAACCTTTAGAATCCAAAATATTAAGCTATGTTTCTTAGAGATAATAACTCGGTTGTCCCTCACTTATGTGTCTTAGATAAAAGCCTACTGCCACAGAATCCATGAATGCTCAAATACCCTTGCGGGCCTTTAGTAGTAAATCTTATGGAATAGCTTATGGCCAATGTAATGGCCCACAGTAGCCTGCGAATATCATGAATTCTAATAATACTTACATCAGTAGAAACATGAAGTAATGTCTCCATTGTAATTAAATGATGTATTTAGAGCAGTGCACTAAATGGTCCCCTAGTGTGTTGGTGATATATTCTAATAGTCTTCTTTTTACAGCCCCACACGGTAATATTCATGCTTTATTCTGGAGGGCTTTGCTTCTTACTGAACATTTGAATTGCAACATTAAGTGGTAAAGTGGATTACAGCAGACCTCCATGAATATGGATTCAGATCAAGAATCTAAGTGCTTAGAAAAATAAGATGTTACTATTTAAACAGAATGATTACCAAAACATTTTGATATGGAGGGATGTCATGAGTTCTTTCTTTTTCTTTTTTTTTTTTCTCTACACACATCCTGGACCCAGCTCAAATTTGCTGCAATTAAATACTGAACAGGGGGAGACGTCCAAGTTTAATTCATCTAAATAATTTGTTTGTTGTAAGTTATGGAATTTAATTTGGGTTATTTAAGGCATAAATTCATTTTCATAATTATGTTACTACTGTATTTTAAATGTAATTCTGAAAATATTCAGACTACAGTACATTGTCAGCTCATAAGACTGCTGCTGATCATAAATGCTTCATATTTATAAAAGGAGTAGCTGCTGCTTCAGAGAGAGAAAATAATCTCTTTTCTGCTGATTAGGTAGCACAAAAAATGTTCATTTATGTATTTCTACTCTTTATTTTCCCAGTAAATCAGCCAATAATATAACAGCTGGAGGTACTAAGGGCCTGAGGCAAAGCTAAGGGCACTTCAATATATCCAGGCATGGCCAGAAATTGTGGAATATTAGGAAGCATATTACAGTATATGTAAAGCTATGGCTGACATCTCATTATGAAGCAAAGTTTTATATTATTTTTAAAGAAAAGCTGATTTTAGCATTTGAAAAAAAAATCAGAATAAAATAATCTATATCAATAAGAAGTTTTATTAAAAGGTTCCATTCATTCACTGTATCTCAGCTCTTCCAATAGTTGCTTGTGAAATACTGTTTCCTTGTGGCACTCATACTAAAACAAGCAACATTTTCAGAACACTGTTCAAAATAAATTCTCTAGGAATTCATGCATATGACATATAGATTTTCATATGATTAAGCTTCAGTCACCCATGCATAGTGTTGCTTGTCTTTATTTAAGTCTGCCTCTATCTTTGGTATGTAGTGCTTTCTGGAATAACTTTCATGTAGGAAAACTCCAGAATTGTTTTGTTTTGTGTTGTTTGTTTGTTTGTATACCTCAGGGACAGTAACTGAATCAGTAATGAAGTTTTCACAGCCCCCAAGTTTTCGATATGAACCACCTCCCGTAGTTAACAGACCAACAGAAGGTCGTGTATTTTGACTTAGCACAGAGTCATTCTGTTGAAAATGTGCCTAGGTTGCCTGGCCATTTGCTCAACCTATTTGGCTAGAGCTTTCCTTGGATAGTATATTCGTGGTCATCTTCAATTCGGATTTTGGAAAGACCACTTTGACCTTAAACTTCCAGAAACAGATCATCCAAATCTAGACCTAGCCACTGTAGGGCAAGCTGCTGAATGAAGCAACTGTTGTACATCAAAAATACTTTAACCTTTAGAAAATAATAGCTTGAGTTTCCAAAGGGCATACATTCAGAAAAGCTGTAATCCTTCCTGCTCCAGCCCTAAATTTTGCCTATTCCTAGAAGTAATTGTTTTTAAGGTTGAAAAGTATTCTGTTAACATTTCTCTAATTTTCAGGTGCCTGTGCCCTGGTACTTTCTGCCTAAAGTAGAGGTGGCAAGATAAGGTGTTCTGACTGCTTTCTTGGTTGACTCCTGAGTTGCTGACAGCAGAAGGTCTCTGTTAAAAAAGTAGAACTTGTGAACACTTCTTTTTTTACATTTTATTTTCTTTTTTCTTGTGAACTAGTCAATTTTGCAGCCATAAAATGTCTGGATAAGATGTAAAACTTGTCTTATTAATGCAGATTATTGTGAACACCTTTAACAACTGCGCTTACTCTTTCAGTGTAAGATCTTGGACAATGGGGTGCTGGAGCCCACACAAAGTCAGGCAGGGAAGGAGTACATTTAATGCGAAAGCAGACAAAGTAGATGATATGTACAGCTCTTAGAAGCCTGCCTAAAGGCCAGTCTGAAAAAGCATTTGTGTTTTTGGCTTATCAGAGCTCCGGGTACTTCACATCCATCACTAGGAGAGTCCCTAGACACAGGTGGGAAGCTCAGGAAAGAAAGCACTGATTCTGGACACATTTTAATTTTGTTAGAGTACTCTCAAGAAAGCAGACTAGAGAAAGATCACTTTGATCAAAGCAAATAATTGTCTGTTCTGGATATTACCCCAAGAAAGGTGATTCAGTCTGGCTGCAAACCAAACAATGAGTATTTAAAACAATTTGGCCCAAGAGACTCTATGTAAAGACTAAGGACAGTTCCTCAGAATGAACTGGAGGCCATGGTCTGGGTAACAAACTCACAGGAAAGGTCTAAATATCACATCAGAGATTTCAAAAATCTTTCAAGCTCCACAATTAGGATTCCTGGCAGAGGATGAGTCTGACCTTCAGACAGATTATATTGGGACAGGAACCCCCATTTTCTCTGACTCCTGAGTATTTAGGAAACTAATTCACTATCTAGACATTGAATACCCCCAATGGTGTTCTTAGAGTAACTGTAATTAGGGGCTGCCAAAAGGAAGTTCATCTGTATAGGAGATAAGGTATTTATGGGGTTAGTCCAAGGCAGTAAAATTACATGTCAAATATATTTAAAAATACCTCATGCTTTCCCATAATGCCTTCAAAATGAAAAGTATACATATACCATCAATTTAATAGCATAATACAATTTCAGTAGTTGAAATGAAAATATAACAAAGGTAAATATGAATATAATCGCATTCTATTAATTATTAATTCCTTTTTGAATGAGAGATGAGGAGAGAAGGAGAAGTACCACTATAACTCTGCCACAGTAAATAAAGAGCAAACAATCACCTTGGTTTTATTGAAATGCAAAAAATATGAATACTCATTAGATGCTTTCCAGGCCCTACCTGATCAGCCAACCTCAGGTCCTGTTTAGGTGTCAGCAACAGAGAAGGAAACAAATGAATTTTTGCTTCTTGTTTTTTGTCAATAGGTTAACACACCAAAAAGTTACTTCTTAGATTTCCATGTAATATTTAAGGCATTCTTTAAAAGCATTTTTCTAGATCATGTTTCCACATTTGCACAGTTCATATAGTTCAATTTCCAACACTTCTGAGACAAATAAAAAGTATTACAAAGCAGAACACTGCATGCAAGTGTAAAAACAGGAAAGAGCAAACTAGTCTTGAAGGAACAGCAAGTTCAATTACCAGCTGAACTGACATCTTAGTATAGAAGAGCTACTGTGATAAAACAGCTCAAATTCCCACCTAAAGCTATAAAAAGTCTCTTTAATTTGAGCCTCTGTTTTGAGAAATTTTATAATGCCATAATCTTTTAGGCATTAGAAGTGAAACATAACTGTGCCTTCTAGCAACCAACCCTCACGTCTGCGCACTACAACTGTAACACCAAAAACACATGCTTCATCTTCAGGAAAACTTCTGAGATCTTTACCAGAACAGTGGCTAACGCATTCTGGCTGAGATTTACATTTACTTACTTTTTATATTAATAATACCATTCTCACCTTTGTTACCAGTGCCACTGATTCTGAGTATGGTGACAGATGCATGCGAAGCAATAAATGCTACCACAGTACTATTTCTTCCTCACTTTTATGCTATTAAAGAGTTATTACAAAGCAGAACTACTCTTATATTACAAAAGCTCAAACTACTTGATAATCCCAAAGAAGACAGCTGGAAGAAGAGGCAAATCAGCAATATGAGATGGGAAGACAGCAAAGGCCTCCAAAATTTCTATAGTGAAGAACATGGGTGGATGGGAAGTGTCGAAGCCAGTGGTTATGGGAGTGAATCTGAAGACTCATAGAAGAGCTGCAGTTTTATGGCAACAAGTTACAGTTCAAAAGGCTACTAAGATGCATTTGTTTAATAAAAAATTTGAAATGGAAAGTTTCTGTCTGTTAAACTGAAACTGCTTTGCACTCAATTTTTGCCAGATTTCCTAGTTTAAAAATTACTACTTTATATCTTTATATTCTAACAGACAGCAAGTCTGTGTTCCAAATGGCTATTAATACGTAAGTCATGTGAATATAGATATCAGAAATACTGTCAAACCGTGCATTGTCACGTTGTTCCTTAGAACAGTACACAATAAGTGGCTCGTCATTTACTGGAATGTCTGTTTAGCTGTGTGAACCCTGTGGTTATTAATATATGAGGATTTAAAGAAGTCGTATTTAAATTATGCTAGAATTCTGCAAAAACATATTACCATTTGTTAGTTATTGTTGTGTAATTAACTGTATTCATCACAATACTTCATAGAGGTAGCCAACGATCGGAAAGACCATTTATACAGACATAGAAGAAGTGATATTTTGTACATCAAAGGACACTCACTGTGAGTTAATGACATAGGAAGAAATTTATCTCCAGTACCCTGATTCCCATTCCTTATGCCCTATCTAGAGTTCTCTGTATCTTTGCTCTCTGAAGTTGCATATTCAGAAAGATTTTGCTGTGTGTATTTGTCTAACCAAAATTTTAACTTACTATTCCCCTCCTTCAGAAGCATTTGTTAGTACATGCTAATTAAAGAAAATCTCCAAAGATGAAAAAGTTGACAGACAAAAAGAAAAGCAAGAAGACAGAGAAGTATCTCTAGCTGCTGCAGCTTCTGGCCTAGGGCACTGCTGCCTCCGAGAACATCTCTGGATGTACATAAAAGACCAAAAGTGGTTCAGTGGCTTAGAAAAAGCCACTGTCTGTCACTGCTTGAGGATGCAGAGAATCTAAGTAATGGCTTTTTCACATTTTTAGGTAAAGCCTAGGCTCAGCTCAAGGGTTATGCTCAGATCTAACATTCATCTGCGCTGCAAACACTCAGGATGATCATTTTTATGAGGATAGGAAGCCTTCTCCAGCCAGAGGACCAACTTCCCACTCTGCAGGTGTACATTCCTACAGAAAATTTCCCCATTTTTAGCATCCATTGTGTATAATAATTTTGGGTCTAGAACACAGCAAAATTAAGTAAATAATGAAGATACAGACGGAGATTAAGATGAATGTATTAAATGCATAATGCTTTTCATTTCTGATCAGAATGAAGTGGGTAGTTACAATTTTTCCTGGAACTGCTCTTGGGGCAGCCCAGCTGTGCGGAGGCTCTCATCGAAGTAAACCATAACTGCATCATCCAGCTTATTGCTTCTGACCATTGTGTGTCATAACGTTTATGCATACCTCCCCTGCACCATGAAAAGGAGATGTTTTCAATTCTATTTTTACACATATTCTTATTTTTCATACCTGTTGATTTTTGGAAGCATGCCTCTAAAATCTTCCAAGCAAGAAAAAACAATAGTGAGAGACAAATACTCAAAAGTAATGAGATAAGAAAGATGGTTTATCTCAGCTTTTCCTGTAGTCCTGAAACCAAAAATATCTGTCTATATTTAATTCATAACGTCTTGTGTACATACTAATAGTAATTAACCAATTAGTAGCACTGAATTGTCTGCAGAACAAACAAATAAAAATACAGACTGGAAGATAAAATCAAGCCCAAATTTTATCCTTACTAATTGAAAACAATCTTCATGGCCAGATTTCTGCCAAGCAATTGCATTTGGCAATCCAAGCAGTCATTTGCTATACCAGAAATTATTTATAATCTCATTATTTCTTTTTGGAGCTTAATACCAAAACATTTCTTAATACAGAAAGTAAAACACCTTGCAAAGGATTCTAAAATGATGGAGAGCAACATCCAGCAATCCAGGAAAACCCTTCAAATGCAACACCCTACAAAAAGTAGAGGCACAGTGTTAAACTTATCAGCTAAGTGGCATATCAAAACAAAGCTATGAATGAGATTTGGTTTTAGTTCCTCTATGAATTCCTACATGATAACTGCACATGTTCTACCTTTTTTTTTTAATTAAACAGTATCTAAGGAAAGATACTGAGGAAGGCCATTTACCAGGCTTACATGATATTCTGTTTTTCATATCTAAACGAAGATAAAAGTTCTGACTTACCTTACAAGTAGAAAAGGAAAATAAAAGTTTGTTATCATATTCCGTAAGCTTTTAGAATTTTACTGACATTAAAAGCAAACATTTGTTGAAGTTTTTTCTTGGTATGACCCAGACCGGAATACCGGTGGTGTGAAGAGTCAGGGTTGTGAGACATTGGTGGAACTCAATGGGCAAAATTGTGGTATCTAATTGTGCTATGTGTGGTGGCTCTAACCAATCCTGTTAAGTATTTTCTTTGATAAGCATCAGAGTCACATAAAATCATGTGTGTTATGCGTATAGGTTCTTTCATACATTCATCTTATAGGTTATATTGCAATATATCAGATGTAATATCTTCAAACTCATAGTTTCTTGACAAATATTTACAATGTTAGAGATAGGTTGATCCAGTTCAGAAACACGTGGACGTGGGGGATACCCATGTAACTATTAGTGTGTATTTTGCTACATGCCGATAATGGGTCAAGTAGTTCAGCCATGTGATTATGACTCTGTGCCTCCTGTATATTTATTCCATGGTTCCCTTGTGCATCTGTTATTTACTTAAGTATTTTTTTTTACTGTTAGCTTTAGAGATATTTATGTTGGTGAGCATCTTTTTCATTAAAGACCATACAGAGGAAAAATTAATGTAGCAAGAAATACCGGCACATTAAATAGTGCAACAAGGGACTGAAGCACATTTCATCAAGAGGAAAGTGTCGAATGTTGTATAAGGTATAAAAATAGAATGAACTGGTAAGTCTGACTTTCTCATACTGTGTATTTCAATAAGCAATTTGTATATATACTCCATTAGAATGTAGGAGCCTAACACTGAATTGAAGTCACTAAGCCAATTCATTTTTTCAATAACAAGGCAATTATTTCATGGCAAATGACTACAGATTTAAAGCATGAACTGATAACTATATATATATGTGTGTGTGTGTGTGTGTGTGTGCAAAATAAAATCTAAATGAGGCTAGCTTTTCAATGATCTGTTATAATAAAATATTATTTATATTTGGATGAGCATTGAGTAAGAGGCAAGGTCTCTCAAGTGCAGAAATCTTTGCCTTTGAAGTAAAAATTTCAGCAGTTCATCTTAATACAATCATTGTAAAGCTTCATATACACTTTTAAAATGATTATTGTTTTTAATTTTAAAATATCTATTTTGTAGCTAATCTAAGAAAGTAGTTGAAATTTAGGGTATAAAACTCAGCATTGCTTAGTGTAGGATGAGGGGGCAGTTAAAGGTCATTTCATTAGAGGTGAAAGACAGAAAAAAACTGCAGAAAAAGTATGTTGAAAATCTTTTTTCTGCCATTTCAGTTTCAATCTGACAGGGACTTGGCAGCTAACAGCAAAATCTGGGAAAGCCATGAACAAGGTTCAAAGCTGCTTTTTAAACGATAGCAAGCAGAAAAAAGAAACGTGGAAAACAGACTCTCATTCTTTCCCCCCGCCTCCCCATACTAGATTAGGACAAACATGGCATACTAGGGGAAGGTTTTGAAGACTGAACAGTCCTGCACTTACCATTAATCAATACTTTTAAAAGTATTGTTTTCCTGAATGGAACAAATGACACTATTACGTATAACCAAACATTTTTTTTACCTATCCAACAGTGAGAAAATGGGAATGTCTTTAAGTGCTTCTGAACACATAGACTCTCACATCCATAGAGACGTGTCACAGAATAGACCAGCGCAGATTAAGCTGGTGGCCAGCAGAACTATGAATCAACACATTCCACAGCAGAAAATAAACAAACAAATAACAGAAAGAGAAATGTGACACAAGCCCTACTTTAAATTGACTACTTCTGTTAATGGTTCATAATATACTGGAAATGCACTGTAACACATTAATATTTCATTAAATAATTTTCTTTTAGTAGCAAAAACCTCTTAATAGCAGCTTCTTTAGCTTGAAGCAGAGGAAAGCCACTGACATACTAGCAAGTCTCCAGCATTTTCTTGGAAGTATTTCATCCTCTACTTCTAGAAGAAAACATTTTGAACGTTATGCATTCACAGAGTTCTGTCCCTTTTAGATTTGTCTGTATAACGACTATCTCAGTCAGATGTATTTGTTTCTCCTTAGAGACTTATTTATATAACAAAGATTACAGCAGCTCCTCAGCTTTAGCATAGCTCTTCAAGTTCTATGGCCTTGTCCAGACAGAGCAGATAAACAGAGGAGGCCAAACTGCAGGGTCAGTTAAGTGGGTGATGGAAAGGGACAGTGGCTTGATGGGGGTAAGTACTGGATTGCAGACATTTTAGACATTGATCATTAATTTAGTTCCAAGTATGTTCAATAACTCAGCTATTCCTGAGTTTAATTTTTTATTGTAAAGCAAGATGAGGTCTTCCTATGATGGAAACGATTGAGATCACAACCATATGCTTTATACATCTCATATTTCAGAAAATTCAGAGCCCAGAAAAACAAGGAAGTTCGTATAAAAGAAAGATCTGGCCTGATCAAATTGAAAACTAGGCTTTCATAAGCCTGGCTCCAAAAGGAATTTTAGGTACTGTACATGGAGTATCACAAAAACATCAGCTGCACTCATCAAGGATAAAAAGGAGTCTGGAATACACAACAGAGGCATCCCCTATGAAGCCAGTTTGTGAGATGAACAAAAAATGTGTTATCGCTGCAGAATGTATTAAACACCTTCACAACCAGCTAAAACCACTGCTTACAAAGCTTCAACGTTCTGTGATTGCTAAGGACTAGCGCTGTGGTGTTTTCTTATGAATGTTTCTTAACAAATGTTTCATTTCTCTATAGTTTTGGGACTATTTACAGTGAAGAATAGACTGCTTGCAGTGGTGACCAATAGTTTAAATTATTTTGATGTTATTAATGTTATCTACACAAAAATAACAACTCATCATTTACTTACTGATAATTTTACATTTTACAGCTAAACCTCTTTCCAAAGACAAAAACAGAACTTAAGCTACAAACATGAATATTACTGTTTTTTTCTGTTTCTCTACGTAATAGCTGTACCACAAAGCCATTAGTATATGCCTACTATGGATTCCTGTAGTATCACACACTTAATAAGAAGGTTCCTTTAATACTGCTCTGCATTACTGGCTGAAAGGAGTTCTGCAAAAATGACCTATTTTGTGATGGATAATACCAAAACATTGAAGAAGCCTGAATTAGTTTTCCAGATGGCTCTTGTTTAGCAAATCCCCTTTGAAACTACTTCCTACCAGGCGAAGGCAAAACCAGGCAACTTGAAATTCCTCAAGGAGTCAGTCCAAAACCTTTTGACCAGGATCCATCTGCACTAGTGTCTTATTAGAAAGCAAAACCCTGCTACTAAAGCTAATATTTCTATCATTTGCAATTTATAAGAATATTTTGCAAGGAGGATTCTACAGGACACTGCCTGGCTTCAGACGCTCTATCTGCCATTCATGGGCTATTGCTGTTCAGAGGCCGCTTGCTACGGTTGCCGTCAGACAGATGAAGGATCTGCTAGCACAGTATTTTCAGGGAAGGGGTTCTGTTCCAACTCTGCACTCGCCATCAGCTCTTTGTGTATCCTCACAGGTTTTTTTGACATTTGTTATGTGCACTGACCACTGACATCCTGCATACTACAAGCTATCTAATTTCACCTACTTATGCTTGCACAGTCCTCTATACAGTGGCAGGCAACAGAAAGGCATCCAGACCTTTGTAAGGCATTGAGAGAGGGAGAATCTACCATTTTGCTTTGGAGCTGCTTGCAATGGTTAATCATCATTATCATTAAAAATGCATGCTTCCTTTCTAATCTGAATTTATCTGCCTTCTGAATAGCAGTTCTTGAGATGTCTTCCTCTGGCAGACTGGCAACTTGTGTGGCACTTGGCATCTCTCACCTCATAAATATATAGTTTCAACACAGATTCTTCTTTCGATAAGCTCAAAGTCTTGCAACATAAAACATTTTCTCCATCTCCCAAATGATTTTTTGTGTCCCTTTCTTGAATCTTTCCCAACTTTCAACATCTTTACAAAAACCCCAAGAACAGCAAAGGTAGGTTCAACATTCTGACAGACTACTCTCATTTATAATATCCAAAGATTACACTACCCTCCATTGCCACGATATCTATTGGGATCTTATGTTTAATTGCTTGTCCACTATGACCTTTAAAGACTTTCCACTCACCCTTTACCAAAATGCAGTTCCTCATGTTGTAAGTATGAGTTTGTTTCCAGATATATATGACTGTATTTGGTTCTACTAAACCATATTTTTTTAATAGGTTCAGGTGATAAAACTTAACTATGCACAGTTACATCATTGACAGCTTTATGATAGATACATGTTTTTACGATATTAATTTTATATTTACTTCCAGCTCTATAATCTTAACTAACAGTGGAGTAAGATGTACAAATTTTGAAGAATTTCCCCCAGAATATCAGGATATTTTGTTGAAATTGATAACTGCTGTTGTGTTTAAATCCATGTTATTATGCGTATGTTATGTTATCTTTCAATTACTGTGGAATTATATAGGTGGAATGATAAATGAATGTCCTAGTTCATGAAACAGTTAATGCTAATTTTTTTTCAGAAGAATTTTATTGTTTAATCAAGAACTTGCAATTTTCACAGACAAAACAATCTGATAATCAGTCACAGTTTTATAACTAGCTCATTAAAGGCAAGAATATTTTTAACAGCAAATGGTATCCTAATAGCAAAAAGTGTACATATTCTTCATAGGTGCCAAGTACTTGAGGTAAATTCTAAAGTGCCTCTAATATTTTACTAGCAGTTTGGCTATTATAATTTTTTTAGGAAAAATAAAGTCCTTTATTTCACAAAATGATCAAGAAAATGAATATGCATTCACTGGTTATAATCAATCCATTTAATGGGAACATGCCATAAAGGAAATACAGAATATGAATGAGATGACAAAATAGATTTTCACTTTCTGGCACTCACACATGGTCATAGAGGAAATTCAGTATTACCAAAATTCATCTGGGTCTCCTTGGTCATCCTTTCAATTTCTCTGGTATCACCCATTTTGAACTACCAATGTCAGAAGTGAAAAGAAGTAGAGACAACCTAGGAACATGGCAAAATCAACCCAGTGAATGCTGGTTTTGGTATTTTAGAAACCGCTTTCACAAAAAGGTTGTTTCCCTTGCATTTATCTTGTAAAAATCTTCAGCCATGTCAGAGCAGAACCTAATGCTGTGGAGAAAAGAGTAGAGCATAAGCATTGATGTAATTTCTATTGGACTGTAATGGCAAATTAAGACCAGATATGCAGGGAACTATTAAAAGTGCAGAGGCCCAGTGTGAAAATGCACTGGTATCCTTCATGGCTTTATCTGCACCACCAGCCCAGATGTTGACTAGTAGGAAGTTTGCTGGACATCATTCAAGGATGACAAAGAGCAAGCACGACCTTGCAGTGGCAGTGAAATGGCTCTGGAAATCCTTGCTGTACAATACTCTTGAAACCCATCTACTGTCATCAAGGATGCACACATAGGTGTAAGGTCTGTCCTGCCCGGCTAAGAATACAATCTAGAGTTTCTAAGCTTGTAGGTTTTACAAAAAAGGTATATGAAAATAATTTTAAAGATGCTTGTTATAAAACTCACTAAAACATTCCTAAATTAGTTGTGTAGGCTACACAGAATAATCCTATGCTACAGTAATGTAACGTTTGTTTTGAGTGAATCATATAATTTACTTTCATTAACTGACACTAATAAACTCTTTATACTATATTAAGATGTTTCTCTCTTATCGTATACAACCAACGAATGGAGAAAGGGAGCTAATGTAGCTGTTAACCGTCAGCAATCTCTGTGCATCCCAGGATAAATTAATCCCCCGAGAGTAATTCTGCGGAAGTCACTAACAGATAAATTTGGGCTCTCAGTTCAACTGTAGTTCTCAGGGGCAGAGAACCCTTGTTTTTTTTTATTTTATTCCCTAATGTGTAACAACAATTGCAGAGGGACCCTAATCTCTGATGTTCTTTTATCTGGATTCTAACACCTGTATTATCCATACACAATAAAAATGCATGCATACAGTTATTTAAAAACATTTGACATTTAGTGGAAAAACATGTAGCACTTGTATATTACATATATATATCATACATACTCATCTACACTGCATATCAGGGTAGGGGTATCCACATATTAAAGAATTTCTTCCTGTTCTGATGTATTCTTTTAAATTTACTATTCCCTTTTTTAAAATGAAACAAGGAAAGTAGAAACAATGAGCAGCAGCTCTAGTTTGTTTCGGGATGGTGTGTTTCAGCTTATGGTGTTTTGCTGTATCTCTCAAACCACACTAGTACTAGGTATCTCCCTGTGGAAAGTAGCAATTACCTTCAATCTCTCTGATCTGAAGTAATCCCTGCTACATGCGCAGCTCATTGTGAGTGATGAGGGTCTACTGTTTGCCGAGCCTAAAACTAAATGATCTTTCACAAGCAAAATTTAAACTTGAAATAGGATTCTCTGGCTCTTGATTCCTACTCTATTTTTCCCGTGTACTTTATATATTCCCAAATAAGGTTCAGGTTGGCTACAGATGGTGCTGGTGGGTAATGAGACGGGCTCAGAAGCCGCTCCAGTTCCCAGGGGAGGGTTCTGTAATGGAACTAACTATGTATTGTCCACCTTATATACTAGATTTGATTTTGGACTATTTGTCCAACTGTGTTTGTTTATTGCTTAGCACTGGAGGGCTTCCATTAACTGTGGGTTGATTGAACATAGACTATGGAGTTAGGAGGAATGGAGCATTTTTTTCTTCTGAATGTTGATGTAATCCCTTTTCTTTAGCTGAAAGTTCAGCCCATTCACCAACAGAAACTATTAGAAATAGTCTGGCGTCTGCATGATGCTAGTGAGAGACGAATTTTTTGGACACTTTGAACAAATTATTTACTGAAAGTAAATGCTTCCAAAGTTTGCAAGAACACAAAAACTTCACCTGGTAAAACACAGACACTCACAGATGAGAATGAAAATTGCCATCTTTCATACAAGGAGAGATTAATTTGGAAGATCCCAGACATTTTAGACACATAGCATAGCAACGTATTTTCATAATTCTGAAACAAAACCTCCAATTTAGCAAATCAATTACCAACATCCAGATGCAAATTGAAGTTTTAAGATTTTTTAACTAACGAAAGCATTCATCAATTCAGTGAAGCAACTCATCAAGAAACTAAATTAAGGATCAATAAATTGCTATCATAATAATCATGATGAAATTATTTGTAATTACATTTAAAGATGCAGGTCCAGGAGAAGCTTCTATCTTCTTGTCCAGTTCGATAATGCTGAAAATAGCCATCATGGCTATGGCTTTTGATGACCAGTACATATATATCTTCTTCTAAGAAAGAGTATGAGAACTAAAGGTAGGTAAACAGTGCTGTTTCACCAGAATAATATACAAATTCAGTTCAGCTACAAAATTCAAAAATTTTTTTAAAAATTACATTATCATTCTGGCTGAATCTGGGAAAGAAAGAGAGAAATCAGAGTCCTATCAGGCTGCTTTCATAGGGAGATGGAAAATTATGTTTTAATATGTAAATATTCACTTGTTTAGCATACTGACAAAAAGATCAATTTTAAGATGCCAGACATGGCAGTAATTATTGAACTTGTTCTTATTAGCTTTTATTGTATGGGTGCTATTTAACCTCCTTAACACTCAGTTTAAACTGTTAAAATAAGGTTATGAGAACATAAGATCCAGAGAGATGATAAATTGAGAAATTAGTTTTATATATATATAAGTGTATATTTATACACATATACACACACATACACTATGTACAAAATGTAGACATGATTTTATGGAAATACATTTGAATATATAGATACAAAAAATCATTTATACCTTAGATAATACAGTTCTTATTATTTAAAATAGTGTAAAGTGCATGAAACTATATTCAGGGATCACACAGAGGAAGGGAAAATAGTGATGTTTTTCTAGTCTTTACACACATTAGATCCACTCAGAGCGCTTTGGGGAGAAGTACAAAATATGATCACAGATGATGTCTGCATATTTTGAGGCCCCTCTCAGGGAGCTCACTGTGACCCACTGGGCTTTTGAACTTAGTTTCCCAGTGAGAGAAGGTCAGATGGTTTCTCTTTGCCCTACTGAGCTTAGCTCCTCCCTCAGTGTAGTGATGGGATTTGTGGTGCTAGGGCGAGCTGTCAATCACATCAGAAAATATATCTCAGAGTGCAATACCCTCTCTTTGACTTTGGACAAGCTATATTAGGGAGGTTATCATTATTCAGCGTGCCCAGCCTCGACACAGGGATGACTACATGTGGGAATGGACTCGGGGCACAGACTTTGGGGACAGTGCAGGTGGTAGGATGTGCTTTTTGAATTACACATAGAATATGCGTCCTAGAAGTTTAGATCTGGCCTGCCCTGCAGAATTAAAACCATTTTAGATATGATGACACAACCCATAGTATAGGCATAAATACACATCAGCACAGCTTCTCCACCGGCTTAGCTCTCCCAAGGACACAAGACAAGAAAAATGCTCTTCTGGCCACCTGTCTGCACGTATGCTGACACAGCAAAGTTAGTCAGCCTCTGTGAAATTTAGCATGCTGCTGGGAACAGCGCTTGTACCATGGCAAGGAAGCAGGAGACAGGGAATAAAGTCCCACAACACCACCATTCACACCTGCTTTTACAATAATGTTTTAAATATGAAAAAGGAAAGCTTGCAAATGAAGCAGAAGGAATAAGTTTTGTGATGAAAGTCATAATCCTCTAATGAATTTGAAAAGGCCACTTGATTTTTGTTTTTTTCCTTTCACTCTGAAATGGTTACCTGTTCTCCTATGTTTTACATGAGTGCACAGCACAGTATATGGTCACTGAGACCTCTAATTTCTTTTTGTTTCCAGCAATAATAGCTTTGGAGAATTCAATAACAACTGGAAATTCAGAAAGCTAGTCCCAGGCTATTAAAAGTGGGAGTTAGACTTAAAAGCATTTGCCACAGAGGCAATCATACATTCCCCTTCTACATGACTTGGTAAGACAACAGCGCACGAATATCAGTGCTGCTGAATAATCATTCACTCAGAGAATGATTTAGTATCAGGTAAGTGCCTCACTTTTTGAAGCTTTTTTATGTGATATCTGCAGACTTTTCATGGTCTTAACAAATATTAGAGTACTTAGGATTAATTCCATTTTGCAGAAAGGATAACTGAGGCACACAGGAGCAGGTTCACAGGAGCAGATCACATGCCTCCTTATCTGCCTTTGTAAGGTACCAACTGCATTTCTTGTCACTCACAGAACCCAAGAGCTCACAGCATATATGACCATTAGCTAACCATGATTAAGCTATTCATCATCTGTTTCACACCCAAGGTAGTAAAAATCACAAAATAGGTGCTCATCTATATACTTTGCTTTAAGGTATGACTAGAAACCCTTAAACTCAGGTCCCTGCCCAACTAACTGCCATCACAGAGAGAGCATGAAGTCAGCCACATTTTTGCTCTTAAAGTTTGTCTTAATCAGGGCTATTTCATATAAAGGAGACCAGCTTCAACAGGAAGGACTGGGAGCAACCCTGGAGTTGTCTGGTAGTTTTTGTTTGCAGTGGGCAGAGCAGGCTTCTTTCCAGTCAGATTTGTAAATCTTTGGTATTTCCTACATCTTGGTGTGGAAAACTGTATTTTTATCATGGTGGCTTTCTACCCATAGAGCTCCCATCACCCCATCTATAGCGTGGGAGACCCTCAGGATCCACACTGGGCCCAAGGAGGCTTCAAGCACTGCATGAGGCTTTCTCCTTGCTTACCCTTAGGGGGAAAACACCAAGTAATGGAAAATATCTCATCTGAAAGTACTTTGCTAGTCATTACAGGCAGTATTTCAAGATATATATTAGAACAAAGAAATGGCATTTTGGCCACCTGATTCTGAAATCATAACAACGTAATGAGTAAAATTAGGAGTTTGGCTACATTTTCAGAATGACTTTTGCCAGTGGATTTTTAGCAACACGTCCATTTAAATGTTCCTTTGCTGGAGTTTTCGGAATAACCGGCAGTCACAGCCAGATTGGTCTTGCATGAACTGAATGAAGAATTTCCATTTTAAGGTCTTTTCTGCTTACTTTTAGGTTTTGTTGATGTGACTTTGTGTCTCTCTGTGTTTGAGGCTACTTTGGGGACCTCATGCAGTAAGTTACCATGATGGAGCATGACAGTCAGAATAGCACACACTATTAGCTAGAGCTCAACTCTATTACAGTACTATGTTTGGTGACACAGAATCAAGAGACTCAAGGATACAAGGTCAAAGGTAGCAAAACATTACATTAATCTGTTCTGTTCGCAGGCACAAGTACGTCAATCTCCAAGTATAATATTGTGTTGACTGTTTAATTATAAGAAGCGAACTGCTAAGTGCTTTATTGAATTTAAAAAAGCTTTTTCTCTAAAATAAAAAGAATTAGAAAACATCCCATTATTTAGCTTGGCATATATAATCAGGAGTTATTTTCCCTTATTTTATTAATTAATTGTTTACTATTGGTTTTGTGGAGCAGTAGTCAACCTACTCATAATAAGCAAAATTTACATGAAGGGGCAACAAAAAAAAATAAATTAAAAAGAATAACTTAGTTTGTTAGTTTGGTGAATATAAACTATTTTAAGTAAATGCAGATATATGGTTTATTGGAAAAGGAATTTACATTTGTAACTATGTACTGAAGTATCACAAATAGCGTTGGTTTTAACTTAATTTATGCTACATAACCATAAACTAAAGGAAAAAATATTATAGCTTTATTATAGAGACAATTCTTGCTTTGGAGACTAGTTTTGTAAAGGTAAAAGGTAAGTATTAATTGGAGCACAGTAGCATACATTTGTAAATGGGTTTGGATCATGTAACGAACCAGTTATATCTAAAAAATAAAGA
>NW_010205175.1:29549-52049 GCF_000695765.1 Mesitornis unicolor | reverse complement strand
GATTATATTGGACGAGGCTCTTCTGAATTCAGCAGAATAAAGACTTCGCTCTTCAGAGAGGATACATTAGATTATATGTATTTTATGCTTTTTTAATTCAATTGAAAAATTGGCTAAACATGAATGAAATTTTAATTGGAAACATTTCACACTTAGGCAATCCTGATACCTTTGATAAGAGAATTCTTGTTTTAATTTTAAAAGTGGGTCCTCAGTGTTGAATATAAAGCATACATTATAACATTATCAACATTTCACTACTCAAAACCTCTGTGCCAGCAAATATGGATATATTTAAAATGCCTGCTGTTTTCCTGTGATTGGCTGAATCTTCTGTAACCTGTAGATCACACGAGAGAATGTGGTTCTGATACATGTAATTAAAATCTCTCAATTAATATTAGACACATGATAATAGGAAGCAAAGAAATTATGCAACCCAGGGAAAAAAAAAAAAAGTGAAAGAAAACTTTCCTGTACCCTGACTTAAAATTTGGGTTACACAAATCTCAGAAAAAGCAATAGAGTAAGATACTTTAATACACGCACTGAAGTTAGGAAGCAAGACTACGTTTAAAGGCTTTGCAGTTACTTATTGTTTCACCTCCAAATGTAATTCTGACTTTATCTAAACGCTGTCAGCCGTTGCATGAGATGTTACTCATGAACTACCCTATTGTGGCTGGTGTTTTGTTCCCTGCCCCATTCCAGCTGGGTGGCTCAAAGGGCTGATTTCACTTGCTCCTACTCTCAGGCAGGTGATAGTTTGCCAGCCAACAGTCCATGAAGGATTGGGGGTGGAAAGGAAGGAGTGAAGGGCTTAAACAAAATAAAAGGAAAGAAAGGAAATTAAAAAAAGAGGGGAAAAAAAAACTTTTTATGCCTAACAAGAGTCACTAAAAGCTGTCACTACTGTTGCTTACTGTTCACTTTTCTGATCTATTACAATCACCTTGACTCAGCAGATTTGTAGCCCAATGGAGGAAAGAAAATAAAGACATTGGAGAAGGCTTTGTTGAAGATCCCCAGCACTGATGCTGATTATCGATCAGATGATTAAGGCAGATGAAGAGGTTTTTTGAAAGTGAAGGCTCTGATTGTGTCTCTCCAGTGTGCCCCAAAAGGGGCTGAGAAATCAATACTCTCAATCACAGTGGAAAGCATTTCTCTGTCAGTTACACTGACTGAAGTGATTAGAATTGAGTCATAAGACAATGAATAACTCCACACTGGCTTCCTTCCCCTCTCTTGCACCTCATAGGGAATCTAATGAACTCTCCAGCAAACTGGCTAAGGAAGAAGAGTTACTGCTCACTGCTTATATACATGCTGCACATATATTAACATGCTATCTGATCAGATGTAGTAGCTCTGTTACTGGATTCAAGCTAAAACGTATTTTATCTCATTTTTAGTGCTGTTATCATGCAAAAAAAATCAGCCATGATAGCTAAATGTATCAAGCTAGGAAGAACTGGAGGAAATGCTAGTCTTTTCAGAACATTAACAGCTTTAAATATTATTAAGCCCTTTCTGGACCACTTAGAAAACTATGCACAGAATGTATTTTTTTAAGAGCATTTAAAATGAAAAACAACTACCACATCTCAAATGTACTGTAAAAACTTACAAGGAAAAATATTCTTAAACATGTAACAAATAATGTGACTACTCTAGTAAATTAACTAGTAAACTCAACACCTTAAAGCAGAAGTGCTGCTCTTTGTGGAGCTGTGAGCTCAGAGGTAGCTCTGATGCACATCTTGCTCCCCAAAGGGCAGAGGACTGCTTCATATGTCTGCATCTGAAGACAAGTTTTGCCCCAGATCTGGGGTAATAAAACCTATTTACTTCCAAAGCCACTTGGATGTGGGATGCATAGCAAGCACCCCAACTGCCAGTTTTCACAGACCATGAACGCACTGACCAGATTGGCACAGACCACAGAAATGCAGGTACTCCACCTGCGTGCTGGTTTCTGCAAGGTCACCACAGCATAGCAACAGCCTCAACACATTTTCTTTAGTATTGAAAGCCAGCAAGAAAGTTACAAATTTCCTTAAATGTATATTTATTTGTTATGGTATGACATGGTATGACACTGGTGAGGCCGCACCTCGAATACTGTGTTCATTTTTGTGCCACTCAGTACAAGAAGGACATTGAGGGAACCAGAGCATGTCCAGAGAAGAGTAAGGATGCTGATGAAGGGTCTGGAGAAGAAGCCTTATGAGGAGCGGTTGAGGGAACTGGGATTGTTTAGTTTGGAGAAGGAGAGACCTTCTTACATTCTACAACTAGAGGAGGTTGTAGTGAGGTGGTCGTTGGTCTCTTCTCCCAAGTAACTGACAATAGAACAAGAGTAAATGGCCTCAAGTTGCACCACGGGAGGGTTAGGTTGGATATTAGGAAAAAATTCTTTACTGAAATAGTGGCCAAACACTGGAACAGGCTGCCCAGGGAAATGGTGGAGACATTATCCCTGGAAATGTTAAAAATGTGTGTAGATGTGGCACTTGAGGACATGGTTTAGTGGGCATGGTTGTGTTAGGTTGACAGTTGAACTTGATGATCTTAGAGGTCTCTTCCAACCTTCCTGATTCTATGACATGAAGTAAAACATTAAATTTACATTTGTTATATGTACCTTTTCTTAAAAGTCGTTGGTGTGCCACCACTCACTGCATATTTCTAAACACTGTGTTTAGAAAATTTCAAAGTACTGCGAACTTTGTGTGTAAGCCTATTGCAAATGTCATAGCTGAGAAATATAAGTAAGTGGTGTGAGCAATTATTACTTAACTTCTTATATCCTGTGTTCTTATATTCTGGCTATTTTGATGCTTTATAGTCCCTGTTAAAAATTGTGTTTGGCTAATTTGAATGTGTTTGGCTCTAACATCCAGTCAGCCCTGTGACAACTTTCAGTTGATCAAAGGAATCAGATGCACTCAATAATCTCCTTCTCAAATGAAGATGAAACCTGTGTTCTCTAAACAGACCAAACTTTAGCAGATTAACAGATTAACTTTGTGGTTCTCAAAGAGCAACTTTTCTCCAGTGTTGAAGTAATTTCTGTAGATCTTTCCTATTAGATCTTTTCAAAAAGAGGAACATCAAAACCAGATATGTTATTCAAACAAAGGTCTCACCAATGTGCTATGAAAGAGTAGTTACACTCCTGTCCTTATTCTGAAACACTGATGGATTTGCACACATTTTTCTATTACAACATCACAACAGGACCTCATACCAAGATGTATGGTAGGACCACTTCCTCAGTGCTTTTTTGTGGCACTGACTTACAAGATACAGTCCTTCATTCTTGGGCATTAAGTATATAAAATGAACCTGAATGTGCAATTTACCTACATTCAGAAAATGCTTTAACAGGTCTCAATTTACCCACTAACGATAGGGCTTCAGCCCTTGGAGTTTTATTTCCCCCCCCCCACTTTTACAGCTTTTGTGTTTGTCACAGCTTTGATTTAAGATTTAATTTTAGATTCTTGATGAAAAAAAAGTTGAATGGATCTGGATAAAATCCTGCTAAAAAAGTATTTCCCTATTACAGTAAAATCAGGTGATGTTCCATTTACTGGCTGTCAGTATTAGAGGGTAGTTTTTAATCAGAATATCGGGGGGTATCAAGTCAAGTGATTCTGAATACTTGAGAAGTACAACTGTATAGTTGCATGGAAAACTACATTTCTAATTCAAACAAATAATATAGCAGGACTATTTGACAGACTCTCCTAACACTTGTTGATTGGTATTGATCGTAAATATTCTTCTCTTTCATTCTCTCAGAAGAATTCTATATTTTAACTCTTCTGTTACTTGGACTGATCTTCAGTTAACCAGCCTACTCTTAGCCATATTATCTCATTAACCACAAAGTGCAGCAGCAGCTGGTTTGCAGCGGGACTGTGTGAATATCCACATCTTTTCCTCACAAACCTTAAACCGTTAGACTCGCTAACACTCACATTTGAGATAGACACAATAATATTTTCCTCCCTCACAGGTCAAGAGTAGTCAGTTTACAAAGTATTTTGGGGATAACTGAAAGGTATTTTACTCCTGGAAATATTATTGTAGAGATGAGTCGTGTAAAAAAAAAAAAATCTAAATCATTATTCTTACCTACAGCCTAGTCAGGGTCATAATGAGCGAAACAGAGTATAAAACAAAAGCCTTTAAGAGCTAGTTTTTCTTGAAGATGTATTCTCTATTGTCTTTAATTAAATTGTTAAGTTTGAGAAGTTATTTATTTCTTATGGAACATCTTCTCACCAGGCAGGCCTTCTCCTAGTTGTCTCAGTTTTAATTACTAGATTACTTTCATAAGAGCAGAATCCATATCAAATCTTATTTCATATAAGAAAGAAAAAATCTTCTATGTTTCAGTCTTGCCAGTTTATATTTGTAGTTTGAAGGAGAGCAGCCAAGGTCAAATATGTGGCTCTGCATCCACTGTATTAAAAAAATGCCCCTGGACCTACAGGTAGCGATTTCTTAATAATTATAACAACCTGAGGATAGCTAGTCTTGGAACACAAAACATACAAGCCTCAAACTAAAGCCCTCTCAAGTCAGCAAATTAAGCCCCTTCATTTGCTCAGCTTGTTGAGAAATCTTTATGCTCCCCAGGGACACAGAGCCATCCATCCAGTCTTTCTTCATCCAGATCATGATTGAAGAGATACATATTTTGAAATAGAACTTATGTACTTTACAATTCTCAGCTATGAGTACCAATCATGGCATTTTGATATCCTTGAAAAAAATTAAAGATATAAGATTTAAGCTAAAGTAGGAGTGAAATATAAATAATGCTTATGATAAGGTAACAGAACAGTTTCGCATGTACTTGAAATATTATATGCACTATATAATTTTTGCCTATATAAATTTATGCACTATATAAATTATGCCTATATAAATTTTGCCAAGACCAAAAACTAGGTATCTTATATGCTGCACAAAAGTCAGATCTGTGGCATTAAAAAGATAAGTAACCTGTTCTAGTTCTATTCAGGCCAATATATGCATGTGTGCCTCTGTGTGTATAGTAAACGTATAAAGTAACCTTTATGAAACTAAAGTTACTCAGAAATATTTAAATATTATTAAATCAGAATTAACATACAGATATATATTTGTTTCATTCACTCCATGTACAATACTTCCATCAGAGCAGCCTAGGAAGTGAGAAAACCTGTATTCATTTGAAATTTCTGACACTTTCTTAAGAGTATTTTGTCCCTAAAAATTTTAAACACTTTGTGATCTTTAACTTTCAATTTAACACTACTTGATTTAATAAGTAACTATGTGTGCAGCAACTCACATGTCTCCATACAGGTTAGGTTGCTCTTGATGACAGAAGTGGTGGATTGATGACATGCAAGAAGAGCCATGCTACAAGAGTCCTCACGCAGAATTTCATTCAGTCACTTCAGGCTCACATGGCACAGAGAAAGCTTGTGGGTCAGAATCATCATTTTGAAATGAACCCAATTCAGAAAGTACTTAATTCTGGTCTTACACAATGCCTTTTTTTGTCCAAGGAAGTACCCTGAAATGGTTCAAACCCTACTTTTTTTGGCATATATAGGAGTAGTATCATAATTCAGTGTTGCACACTGGCTCAAAAATATCATTACTACATTAACAAAAGACATCAAATACTTGGAACTGAGTCACATTTCAGTTCCAGCCCTCCAGATCTTGGTACACATTCCCATCCTCGGATACCTTATCAGATATTGGAAGGACTCTTCAGAATGTGAATTTCAGCACCTGGTGAGGCTGGTTCCCTAAATGATCATCTCCTCAACTTAAATGACTCTCATTCTGCTGTGGTATTTCACCTACCTCCCAGTGCTCAGGAATTATGTTTGAGACAACAAGACAAGAAAACAAGGAACAAAACCTCAGCTTTCTTATACCTATAAAGCATTTAAAACATCACTGAAAAAATTAAAAATCACACTCTGTCTAATTCTACCTTTTATTTTCAACTCACCATTTGCTCCTGTAGGCTTCTAGGTAAAAAGACCACTAGTCCCTAGGAACTGAGACCAGTACACAGCTGATACCTCACACTGCGGCTTTGATAGCTCTTAGTATTGACCTTTGAATGAAATGTCAAACACTGCCTGACCCTGCTGCATAGACTACAGATTACAGTTCATTTTTAAGAAAGCCCAGACATATGTAGTTACCCCACAAATATGCAACATAAACTCAGTATTTGACACAGATTAACATCCTACTTAGGCAGGAATTCAGATTCTCTAAATCTCGGCACTATGTTATATTCAGAAGCCAACAGAGCTGGTGATGTGATGTTGGTTTTTTTAATACTGCTTCTGAAGGTAGGATGCCACCCACTAAGACTACCACCAACCAGCAATCTAGGTTATTCTTGACAAGGTCTTGTGAAAATAATGACCAAACGTAACCCAGCTTCCACTGTGAGAAAATCATAACCTCGAGTTCAGTGTCTAATCCTGGAATGAAATGTCAGCATTTCTAGAAATATTGCAAAATTGTCATTACCCAAGGTAAATCTACTCAAACAATCATTGTCTACATGGGAATTCAGAAGCTGAAGCTTTGTGGCTTGCATGGTAAGGCTGTCGCTGTTAAAAATGAACTGTTACTAATTGATAGGGGCTTCAAAACGAAGATATATGGTATTTGAGATCCTGTTTTGATCTTTTTTACTTTCACTCATGTGCCTTTCTGTATCCTGTGGATCTTCTATGTGGCTCGGTGGGTACATGCTCCACATGGTATTCTGCCTTTCTGATGTTAAAATACAGCACATAGGCTCTTACACATGGTGTAGGAGCTGCTCTTTGATGGACATATAATCAAGCAGAAATTTGAAATATGGCCAAGACTTTGCTTTTATTTCTTGGCTATTGGACATAAGTGTGAATTTAGCCTGTAGAATTTATTCTTCTTTTACTGTATTAGATAAATTGAAATAAGTGGGAAAATCCTTCTTCTTTATTGTCTTTCTCCTGCAGCCAGTTCCACAAGGTGTAGTTTAAGCTATCAGTACTGAAACATATATGATATGATAGCACTGTCAATAAAAAACATTATTAAGAACTATTTTATTGTCATGAAAGAACTGATGTGTGTTTCTTTACTTTTTCTTTTAGTTTTACCAATCAATGCCATTACACCCACCGGTTTTCTCCTGCATGAGCACACTTCCTTTAGCTCCTGTGTGCCACTCATTTCAGGCTGCACATTATGTACTTGTCCTGCAATAAAATTTCTCAAAGGGCCTTCTCTATTAAGGCAGTTTACACTGTTATTTGTCTGCAGATGTCTGCATGCATTTCTTCTAAGTACCTATTTTAAGTATGTTATTTATATACCATATATCATTGTTCATATATTAACATCTTATTTACATACAGTCTATTATATAAACAAATCTAGATTCTATTTTAAAATATATATAAAGCATTTTAATCAAGCATGTTTAGAAGTTTCCCTTTTTTACACTGTTTTCTTTCTAATTAAAATAATCTTCTTTATTTGGCATAGATTACCCTCCTCAATAATTAAAGCTTTTTAGAATTCCGTAATAAATATCACCGAGTATAAACTTCAATGAGTATAGCACGTTACCGTAGTGTTAGCGCAGTTCTGTTTATGGTGAAGTGAACCAATGTTCAGTTATTCTACTTAGTTATTCTTCAAGTTACAAAAGGATATTTCCAGTTTAGAGTAAAGTTCAAGTCTGAAGAATTTGTTTTTCTTATTAAATGCAACAGAAAGATAAAATATATGTATATGAAAATATTTAATTGTTTTGCAGTATTTAGATATTATTCTAAATGCGTTAAATAGTAGTGCAGCAAACCAGTGGACAATTCCAAACAACTCAATTGAAAGAAAATATTTCATTTAGATTTCTTCCCCACCCCATCAATAGTCAATTCACTTGTCCCAGATCTACATGAGGTCACTCAAATGGCCTTGGCTACTTTTGCAATTTCTTAGCACCCAAAAGAATTTAAGCAGAACTCGTGTTCTGGCTCTAAATGTGCAAGGTCATAAGGTTCTTCTGAGGGAGAAATTTTAGTGAGTTTCAGTAACACTGCAGTTCATGTTATGCTGCCAGTAATCACCAAACAAGTAATATATCTAGTCTGTTATCCGAAACCAAAAGGTTCCTTAAGCACGTCTACAAGAAATGTAACAAAAAAGATAATTCTAGGCTTCAGATCAATTGTATAAAGTGTCACAGTACCAGCTTTTCAAAAAAGCAGACTGATTAAATATCAATATCTGTTTTGCAAGCATTGTGAATTTCGTATCACTATTGTTTCTGCAATGCGATCTTGCAGTGGTTGAGGATATTGCAGACAACAAACCACAGAACTGCAGTGTTTCAGAGACTTCTGCCACCTCAGAGCAAGCCCAGCAACCAGCTATTTTCCTTTTATGCTCCAGAGCTGCTGGAGGCTTATGCCTGGTTTGGTTTTGATGGCCTTTGTCTAACTTACGCTATGATCTGCAGTCCTTGCTCCATTTAACCCTTCTTTAAGGTATGTAGTCTATGCATTCGAGACTCATACCTGATACATTGACCATGCTAGAATTACAGCCCATCCAGCACTATTTCAGAAATAGAGACTAGTAAATTTATCACTACTGTGAAGTCAGATTGCCTCTTAGGAGTACCCATCAAGGACAACTCGCCAGCTACTGTCTCCTTTGCCACACACATAATTGGTTTCCTACCTTAGACAAAACAAGATCACTGTAAAAATATTGCTTTTAAAATTCAAAATATAATAAAATTTATTACTCTCTTTATTAAATAATAGATATAATACTGAAATATAATTCTTTATATTAACAAAGCTCTACATAATACTTTAAAAAAATTCTCCTGCTTTTTTAGTTTCATTTAATGAAGGAATATATCTGGACATGAAAATATAACTTACCATATCAAATCAAGCCTGATTTCCAGGTAAATAAAAATTAAATAAAGCAAGATAAAGTGAAAATACTGAAGATGTCTTTGGCAGTTTGCTGATAACTAAAATTAAAACCTTTAGTCTTTTTGGCTAGTAAGTGTAAAGTGTATGTAGTTTTACATAGATAGAGATAAAGAAGAGATGAATAGCAGTTTATTCTTGTTTTCAAGAAGAATAGTACAGAGCACTAACTACCACATGCTTTTAACTTCCATTTCATGGGGAAAAGGTTTAGTTTTCACCCTCTGTTTATAGAGGAGTGGAGCCGGACTGTAAAAGAGAAACAAAACTGTGAATATTGAATAGAAACCCTTATTTCTAAATAAACTGGAGAAGTATTAAAGTACTCAGGTTTTCTTAGTTCCTTGGCTTCTTTTTTTTTTTTTGTGAATAATTGACCAAATTCATGAGTAGCACCTGTGACGTGCTAAGCAGTCATCAAATGTTGCACCGCTCAAAGGAGGGCCTTAGAAAAGACCTCCTTCTGAAAGTGGAGAAGTATAATTAATCCACAACAGCCAATACGAGATTATCACCCGTAGAAGAACCCATACTTCACAATTCTTCCCATTCTTCCACACTACTAAGATCTCTTTCTTAACCCACTGTTTAAAACATAAATGCATGTGAAATTGAAAATTTCCTTCAAAACACTCTTGACTACACTAAAAACCAAGCAAAAAATATTAGGACATGTGAAATAAGGAGAAAAAAATAAATTTGATATCTAATGAGTGTTGAATATCTTTCCTTAGTCACCAAGCAAGGAGGAGGTGCCCTCCCGAGTGGGGCAAGTGTGTCAGGGATGCAGGAGAACCTGCTTTTGGTAGTGAAGCTGTTCCTGTCCTTGTCTGCTCTTCAGGACGCCAACGTGGTTTTTTGCTCCTCAATGCCATTTTGGAGAGCTGACACCATGCAGCCTTATTCTTACTGAAAGATGATTCCTCAAAACACTCCCTAGCAAATTCTCATATAGTAAAATAGTTTTGTTTTCTGAGTAATGAAAACAGCCATAATATGTGATTCTATATAATCACAGACATATTAGCCCTAAAACAGTGAGGGGATGAGAATGTATTTGAATTGTGAATGTCTCTTTACAGCCTCTGCCCCAAAAATAACATACTTAAATTTTTTTGTATCTACAGCAAAAGCCACTCTTGTGTGGGTGAATAAGATCTATTGCTGAAAACAATCATTTCAGGAGCTTGTTTTTATCCTACTGATGGCTAGGGTTACACTGGAGTTTGAACCACAAAATATTCCTTCACTGCTCCTTCATTTCAATGAGATAGAAAGTTTAATCTATATCAAAGATATTCCACATGAAGACTATTCATGGAGAATGCTAGATATACAAAGAAATCTGCATACATTTCTAGTTTTTGAGAGAAACAATAGATCACCATGTAGTTACACCTAGTAAATTCTTAGCTCAGCAGTCTGTCTGTCTGAAGAAACAAACATCTACCAGAAATATTTGCCAGGCTCTCTAAATTTTGAATTCAGAAGCATTCACAACAGCATGGAGAATTTCTGCAACTTCTTTAACTTACAAGTCAGTGGAATTAATAATTTTTACATTCTAAAAAGCCGCTATAGAATCCCTATTAAAAATGTAAGAACAACAACAACAGTTTTTATGTTGTGCCCTATCCAGCTGACACTGTCCTTTCGGAAAGCCAATGACTTGTTAGTACCCCTAGCAGGAGTGTGAACAGATGTGTCCCTGACAGGCGATGGATGGTCAGGGTCCATCTGGCCAGTGCAGCCTGGACAGAAATGATGTGTACAGCTTCATCAGCGAATGACTGTCATCAATCCTGTGCCATGGATAGCGTAAATGACAGCTACACTGCAGCTGAGGCCCAGGTGTGAGAATGAAGAAGGGGCTGATTTAAGAATGCTGGGTAATCAGGAACGTATAGTCTCCTGGACTTTAATTTGTATCTTTAAACTCCTATAAATATCCCTCTATACTGTAGAAAGTATGTGTTTTTTTAAGAGTCTGATCGTGAAATTAGCTTCAGAATGACAGACATTCTATGCTCTCCTTTAGTTGCTGATTACCCCAGTTCCCAGCATACATTAACAAATGCATGCTGAGCTTTGGCCACTGTACTGTGGGGCTCTGCAATTTAATTATTACCTCATTGATTTTTCATGTATTTCAATTTTCTTTTCTTCAAGTCACAGTGACTGTCCTATTGGGGGCAATGTTTGTTTTCTCTTTCCACGATTTCCTTGTGGAATTTATTTTGAATTCAAAGATTATTTTTTTAACCCATCAGGAACTTGTATTTGCTTAGCCTGCCAGTTAATAGACGGGTAGATGCACAGACCCCTAAAATGAAACTTAACATTATGGTTGAAGCTAGATATAAACAGAAAACAATGCAGTAACCACTGGTAATCCCTAACTAAAGGTACCTCCGTTTTTCAAATGGTGTCTTTTTAGCATGCATCAAAGAGCATGCATAATTTGCATCTATTAGCATTTTATTATTTCATAGCATTGGGGATGGGATAATGGACTCAATTATTGTATCCTCACAGGGTATTTCTTATAACTATTTCACAATAAATCATTTTTCTTTATCAGTAGACAATATGGAGTAACATAATGATATAAAAGCACAGCAGGTTATGAATGTTTTATATTACGGACATGAGTCAGTCCTTTCAGTGCACAGAAGTACGTTCAATGCAATAAACAGCCATCATCTACAATCATATTCTCTTAAGAAGCTGATAATTGCCAAGGGCTACATTTTGACCAGGTAAAGGTATGTTACCCCCCTGGAGCAAGACTTGTATGCACACAACATACATGTGCAATTTGTCTATGAACACAAAAAAATCCCCACATTTCCAATGTATAGTCCATACTTGCAGGCACAAGACTTACTGTATTCTTCTTTTAGACTGAAACTTGAAAAACCTCACAAATCACTGTAGCTCTAGACAGAGAAGCTGTGGGAAAGCGTGATTCCATAATGTAAATTCTGATGGCATTATCATAAGAAGGGTGGTATGGGACAGCACTCCAAACATCCCCATTCCAGACACAGAACTCAGCTAATATGCAGTGTACACAGCAGAGAGGCCTTAACACAAACCTTGCAAAGAAGCGTGCAATGGGACACATTATTTGCAGGTTGCAAGGAATGTGATCAATGTTCATCTCCAAGTGCTGACTTTTCCTGGCTCTTCTTCAAGTTCCTGGAAAAGAAGTGGAGCATAAGGGCAATGGAGGAAAGTGGTGATGCCTCAAGAATGGGGTGGTGCAGTTTCTTTTCCATCCAAAAAGAGTGGATGAATTAGACTTGGCTTGGGAAGAAATCTCATTTTTAGGTGTCTCTGTGTGTATATGTATTTATTTATATATGTATATTAATGGTTGAGTGTATATGTGTACTTTTGCGTGTGAGAGCATTTGAGTGTGTATGTACATGCATATTTGTGTGAACAGTCATATTCTGAAAATGGTTTCATTCAAGCTCACTAAAAGTCAAAAAAGGGACTATTTTGGAGAAAAGAATTTGAAAACTCCTTGAAAACAAATTCTTCTTTTGGGCAGCTTGGAAATTTTTAGCCTCCAGACAGAAAATTTAATTAATAAAACAATAATCCAAGTAAGCAGGTGAAGACTCGTCATCTGGATTTCCTTGAAGAAAACCTATTTACTCCAGCAGTTTCTTCCAGGATAAAAGTCAGTTTTGTAGAAAGGAAATTTTTCATCAGAATACTAATGCAATAAAAAATCTTGGTAAGTCTACCCAAAGCCCATAATATAGGTTTCTATGAAACTCAGATGTGTTGTACCTACACAGACTATTGGCTTTAAGTGGTTTAGGGAGAGATTTTCAAAAAGCACATGTGGAATTTAGTGTTGGTGATCTCCAGAACGTCTTTGCAATTTGTGCTCTGAAATTCTTGGGCATCTGAAAAAAACCTCTCCTTTAATATTTTATAGGAGTGTGGTTTAACCTTTAGAATATGAATAGAGCCCCCATCTGTGTAGGCTTGCTTGTTATCCAGTAGTGCGGGTCAGTACCAATCAGATCAATACACCCCCAGGAGAAGACGGAAGTGGAAGAGGGCCATTGAGCACTGAGCATTTACTCCAATGAATCACAATTACAGGAACACCTGTGCTAACAAACTATGTCCTGATCCACTGGGAAATTGTGCTCAGTGCTCAGTAGCCCTCAGAATTTCTCATTTATTATCACTGGTGGGTTGGCCTGCAGTTGTATATTGTATTACAGTGTAAAATGCAGAAGGACACTGGTTCAAGACCTCTTAGGATGACTAAGCTTTCATAGGGCTTTTTGCTGCTACTCCTGTATACGCAATTTAGCAATATCTTTGAGGTACTGTTGGAGGTTTTTAATTCATACAACTCAGTTTCAAACAGCAACACACAAGTCTGAGGAACACAGCTTCAGAAAAGTTACGTGCAAACACATGCCTACTTTGGGAGCAATGGACATTTATTAATGAACTCTGTTAATAACCCGTGGCTGTATATCACATAAGAGAAAATAGAATGCCCTATGGTAATAGAGGGAGCAAAAATTAGGAAAAATATTTGAAAATAGCTCCCTTGCTCACTGTTAAAATAGTAAGTGTTATTATAGGTATGAACAGCTTTCTGATATCTGTGTCATTACAGTGAATTATCTACTCAAAGTGTAAGGAAAGGCAGCAGTATAATAAGAGACTTCCACTGTATGAAAATCTCAAGTTTCATCAGTTCTGTGCTATTATAATATTGTTGTATGACAACTGTGATAAGTTTTGCCATATTATGTCAGGAAACTAACAAATGCATCACTGAACCATGGACCCTGATGAATACACAGAAACCAGAATGCTTCCAAACTCTGCCTGTGAAATTTAGCAGGTAATATTGGTGTTATGCAGCAGGCAGAGCCATGTCTTATATATTTAACGTATATTTAACAGTGAAAAAGCATCAGAGTAGAAGGCCGTGCTACACAACTGGGAGGAAAGTGTCTGTCCAGCAAGCTTAGTTCTTCTGGCTTCAGAAGTCATTATGCTTCCAACCTCATACTGAGAAATGGCGATTTGGAGATTACGACAGATAAAGACCTGGATAAATTCCCTTGTTCTGTCTGGAAATCTTGTCTAGGCAAAATCTGAGACTTTGAACATATGTTGAGGGTTTCTGTCTGTATGCTCTTCTGCCTTGTTAAAAGAGCAGCTGCTTTACCTCTGAAAAGGCTGAGGCACATCTGAAAATCCAAGGTACATCTGCTGTGCATACATGGAGTACATACCCAGTGCACTGGCACATCAAAGACACATCATAGCACCTAGGCTGTGCTATGCTGATGGCATGGAAAATAACCCTGATGTGTTCAGGACATGCTAAATTTCTTGCATGTGCATTCATAGACCAGGCACATTCAGGAAAACGAAAATATCCAACATGTAAGGTCATCTATGAAGTATCATCATGTGAGGGGAAATTTCAGCCTTCCCACCCAGGCACCATTTAGCAAATTTGTGTATATTTATGAGTACACCTAAGGAATACTGATTATCACAAAAATCCCATATCTTAAAGTCAGAAGAAAGGTAAGAAGTGGGAAGGATGATGACGTGAAGGAAGGAAAAGAGTATAACAGCTGGAGAAACTCTTCCCACTCTGTAACATGCATACACGTCAAAGTGGTTTGGGAGAAAAGAATCAGCTGATCACTAAGTCATTTAATTTATCACTCTGCAGAGAAAGATGAAAATAACATCATTCTCACTTGCTACACATGAGTACTTCTCTGGATTCAAATTTGGATTTAATTGCAGCCAGAAAGCTATTCAGCTGAGTTACCCTTTTCCTGTTATTTATCTGTGAAAAAGAACATGAAGAATATTTGGCTTGTGAAATGAGCAGGTCTTTATTCTGTCTACAAAAAAAGCAAAGAAGCCCCAAAGATTTGTCTAATTCTGGACCTCCCTCTGCTTCTCTGGCTCCTCCTACAGCTACTCTTTTCCCAGTGTTGTGTGTTTGTCAGTTAGGCAGGACCCATTGCGTACACCCTCATAATACCTGAACCAGACCACATTTAGCAAATTGCCTGTTCAAAACCCATCAGATCTTCCAAAGGGAAGTCCCACACAGTACTGAACAAACAAATGAAAAGGAAGTCCACAAATACAGTGTACACTTGTTATCATTGATACTGCCTTTTCAGTCACCACACTATCCTGTAGGACAAAATTAAAAAGGACAGACAAGTGTGTTCTTAATAGGATCAATTTACAGCACTGTAGGAAATTTGAGGAGGGAATGCCTAACCTGAGATATTAGTAAATTTTAAACTAATTTTCCTTTAGCAATACTTGTGTAGTCAAGATTTTATATATCTCCATATGTTCCTTAAAACTCCTTTGATTAATTTTTGTTATTCTAGTTTTGGGACTTGCTTGATTGGAAACCACTAAGCATGCTTAACTGTGCCACATACTTTTCCTTCTGATTAAAATGCAGGCTGGCACAAGCAGAGACTGATGGCCTCTGAGTTTATAGATTGACCAGGGCACCTGCCGTGCAAGCATCTTTGTGCTGCCCCATCACTGAATTTCATTCTGACCTTGAAGCATCACACTTGATAAAGCTGAAAGTTAGTTTCTATTTCTATTTCCAGCCCTGTTTTTAGTATCCCTTAACAGACTGTCAATTGTACTCTGACACAATGGTGCCTGCTTCTTGTATGTTGTAGCTCTCAAAAGATAGTAAAAGTTGATGCTTTCACCTACAGATTTTTGCAGCTCTTCTGCATGATTCTGATTTTCAGTATTTTAAAATAAATCATAGTAATAAGAACAGGAATGCAACTACTGATGACATCTTGAATCTCCAGCAGTTGTGCTGGAGTCCTAAGATTGTACCTGAACATGTTAATACCTGCCAAGGTTTTTTGGTTAAAGATCTGTTCAACCTAGTTCATAAACAACAGTTGGAAGTGAAGTTTTCTCAGGAAATAAAAGCACTTTCTGAAATGTCTGTAGATACACTTCTCAACGAGTACCAGCTATACTTAGTGCAAACTTCCAAGTCCTGCTACTACGTACAGCAAAACACATACAGGAATATATGTAAATAAATAATGTATTTGTGTTTGCAACATTTCAAATAATTGCTTTTTTCTGTCTGTAATAAAGAATAACTCAAGTAGCCTGGAAACTAATGTATCTGTAACACTGTGGAAAAGATAATCACATTTTACAACAGTAGGGATTGGATAGAAGCGCATTTCTAGTAAAAGATTATCCTGAAACGGAAATAACTCAGAGAACTTAAACAGACACAGAGATCTGACTCAGATAATAATAAAGACCTGACTTGCTAACACACATATGTAAACCTTTCCAGAGCACAAATAAAATAAACTAGGGGTAACTTCTAGAGCCCTGAACTGTTTTTTTGACCTCCGAAATATATGCAAAACCAACAAGTACTTCAATGTCTGAGTAATGTTCATGACATCACACCAATGCAAAAATAGCTTCCTAGAATGGCTTATACATAAAGTAGAGCAATAGCTACAGCTACAAAACACACCAAACATCTGAAGACAAGCCATCAAAAGCAGGGAAATTCTGATTTCTAGTTGAGGCCTGTGACATTTACAGGCTATACAAGAATACATGGGATGTTATACAGCATTGCGCATCATTATTGTGGAAGTCATTGTTTCCCTCATTAGTGCTCTAGATCTGTACATTACTTCCATTGCAGGTCATGACCTCCATGCTGACAGTCCATCCTTAACTCACCCTTTTGTGCCTAGGTATTGTAGCAAATTTGCTACAGTACGTGACATCTCACACTTGAATTTTCTGCAATATTTGAAGACATGTATCCCATTCAAATGCACTACTTATCAACTCAGAGGTCTTCAGGAAACCATTAAGAAGATTATGGGACACATATCTAAAGTAAAATTAGATATAATTTCATTTGTAAGTGCTGTATTTTATTATAATATTTAAGATGTAGTTCTCTGTAGAGCTTTTAATTTTGTGTGATAGAATGATGTACAAATTTTAAAGTTCAATAATCTTTTCCAAACCAATAAAGGCTTTTACTCACTAGGATCAGGAAACACTGCGAATGTTTCCATGGTTGTTGTCCTCATTTTTTTAGTATTAATTAGAAGCCCAACTTAATATTCTGCAAACATGTTAACCTTTTCTTTTTAATGCAATTTAAGATAAATAACTAAAACTTAGCAGTGATTCTGAACTCCTGAAAAACTGTGATTGACACAGTATCACCTTGTAATGGAAGCAGTTAATATGCAGACATTGACATGGCAGAGCCATTATGACAGATCATATCAATTCATAATTTAGCTTCATAAATGTGTAGAATTATTGACACAATATCTTACAATGGAACTTCCTTTTCACAATGCCAGTGTACAGGACTGGTCTCTGCAGTGATGACTTTGAAGGATAACCTGAAAGGATGAGACATGTGAGGAAAAGATAAAGTTCATGTTGTAATAAGTCACCTTCTGTTTAGTATCAGAAAACCAGTGTTAAAAACAGGGAAAGAAATCAGTTAGGGATTCCATACCTGGAAGTCGCTTCAATACTTACTTAGGTCAGCTGTCCACATTCCTTGTCTTCCTGTTCAGAAAATTGCTCAGAATGAGTCAAACTATGAGAAATTATTTCATTAAACCAGAAAAAAAAGTGCAAAAGTCATTTTGGTTTTACAGTCAAATAGAGAAAGATGCTAACCAACAGCAGCATTTTGTAACATTTTTCTTTGGGGCTTTTTTTTCACTCTCTGCTGAATAAAAAACTGGCTGGATGATAGGGTTCAAAGAGTTGTGGTGAATGCAGTTAAATCTAGTTGATGGCTGGTCACAAACGGTGTTCCCCGGGACTCAGTGCTGGAGTCAGTTCTGTTGGACAAGATGATCTTTACAAGTCCCTTCCAACTTTATCAGTGAGCTAGACCAGAGGCTCAAGAGCAACCTCAGTAATTTTGCAGATGACACCAAGTTGGGAGGGAGTGTTGTTCTGCTTCAGGTTAGAAAGGCTCTACCGAGGGATCTGGATAGGCTGGATCAATGGGCCGAGGCCAACTGTATGTGCCAGGTCACCAGTCACAACAACCCCATACAACAGTACAGGCTTGGGGATGAGTTGCTAGAGAGACGGCTGGTGGAAAAGGACCTGGGGTCTTGCTTGACAGCTGGCTGAATATGTTCTGATGGCATGTCCAAGTGCTCAAGAAGGCCAAAGCATCCTGCCTTGTATCCGAAATAGTGTGAGCACTAATCAGGGAAGTGATTGTCTCCCTGTACTTGGCACTGGTAAGGACACACCTCAAATACCATGTTCAGTTTTGAGCTCCTCACTACAAGACATTGAGAAGAGCAACAAATCTGGGGAACGATCTAGTGAACAAGTCTTATGAAGAGTATCTGAGGGAACTGGGGTTGATTAGTCTGGCAAAAAGGAGATTTAGGGGAGACATTATTGCTCTACAACTACCTGAAAAGAGATTTACAATTGAACTTGATGATCTTAAAGGGTCTTTTCCAATCTAAATGATTCTATGATTTGTTCTATGAAATTAGATATGAAGGCTTTGTTTGAAATGTGCAAAGAAATTTTTCTAATAACTTACTGCCACTGATGTTAGGTCCCAGGGAGAGGAGGGCAAAACCAGAGAACCATACAAATGCAAGTATTCAAGTCAGCTTTGCTATAGCTTAAAGAGCATTCTGTTTCCAATACCAGTGTGTAAACTAGCAAGGACTTGATCCAAAACACAGAATTCTGACAGTTCCAAAATTTGCAGATATGTATAGAAAGCATTTGGTTTTCTTGTGTTACAGTTGTCTCAGATGCTGTCATGATATTCATATTAAGTGCCCAACAACATTTCTATCACTTTAGTTCTGTGCCTTAGCTTTGGTTTCCACTCGTCTTCCTCTTGTACTTACAATTAGATTAATAACAAGAGGAAAGGATGCTTAGTGGATATAAATGAGTCACTTGGCTGATCTTAAAAGACAGAAGACAGTGAGCTGATTCACCCCAACTGAGGGTATGCACATTCAAATTTTACTTTCATGATTAACTTCTTTTTAAATAGTGACAAATTGTACCCTTTAAAGTAATCGAAACCACTGCTATCTATACAGGATAAACAGAGACTATACTGACACACATACTTTGTACAAAACCCTAACCTGTATTGTGTGGGCTGAGAACTTAATACAGACTTCTGGTGCTGAGAGAATTTTATAACGGAGTTACAAAACCCTCAAAAAAATGAGTTTGTAAAGGAAACTCTAATATACCTTTATCTATAATGGCACAGCTGGGGGCTACTATAATAATCCTTTTTCTTTCATGTGGCCATCTGGAGGCCTATTAAAACTAGTATCTAAAACAGACTCCCAAGTGTGTTGAGTTTGCCAGTTCCCCCTAAGTCACTAAAATAAGTGAGTTAGCCCTGCTATAGGGTGAAGTGTCTGCTACAGAGAGAAGACAGCTTGAACTCTAACCTCTTACACTGTGAATACATTGTGTACAGGCTGATTTTGATACATACACTTTAATTGTGCAAAAAACCTAGCCCTAGGTCTCTTGTGCACCTCTGGGGTTGCATGACAAGATGGAAGAGGCTAGGCAAAGTGAGAATGAAAACATTGCAAATTTAATGAAGTATTATGTTTCAGCTGAGAAATACTCTATTCCGAGTTTTAAGGAAAGCAGCAATAAATTATTGACAATTTTGCACTAACCTACTTTCCTTGCTCAAATACAAACACAGATATTATACACAACGTTTATTTAGTGCTGAGAGTTTATATCCAAAATATAATGGAAACAAATATTTGAATATGCAAATTATTTTACAGCATAGTCTGGTCTCTCTTTGTTCTTTATTCAATTAAGATTAGGTTAGTATGAATGCACTCAGTAAAACATTTCGAGTCAATGTGGACTGGGTACCATTTGTACAAAATAAAGTCCTTTCTATACCCTCATTACTGATCTTATTCAGTAATGTGATTGCATCCTATTATACCTGATACATTTAAAAAAAAAATTAAGTTCCTGTCTAAAACTGCACTAGAACTCAGATCTAGGACCAAATAAGATGCGTTAATTGCTTTACTGCTTCACTGCAAAGCCACTCTTAAAACATAATTCCTTAATGAAGTCCTTTAATTTGTTCATGGCAGTACGCAAGCTGTTCAAAATGACACAGAATTGCACTCTGTTTTCTAACCCCTGCAGTTTCTTCTGTTAGTCACTCTGTCTTGTGTTGTTATCCCATGGATAGTAATTATTTTATAGTGGCTGTAATTAGGAGAGAATTAGGCTTGGTAAACAAAACCTGCCTTCTCCTGTTAATAGTTAAGGATAATAAATTTGGCTCTGACATTCACTATATTTGGACAAGGCTTGGCCTTCTTCCAGTTTTCCCAATAAGAACTTTATTATATAATTATGCCTTGGAGGGGCTCATATTACAAGGTAATTTTTTTTTGTTAAGACACATATTGCATGGCTTCCAGCCAGTAAATGATATACTGTAATATATGCCTCCAATAAATGTTTTAAACAAAATCTCTGTAAGCAATATCCTGCTGGAGCTGCACATGGCAATTCAGCAGATATATTTACAGGAGTTTTTCATAATGCAAATTATTTTCTTTTGCTCACATTGTATAATATCACAATAAGTGTTTAAAAAGAAGTTTAGGATTATTTTTATCACAAATGACATGGTTAGATTCTTAACTTATATCTCAGTAGCTTAAAGAGAGTTTTCATACTTTTTTATTCTGACTAAAGTCACAGTTTTGTTGACATACACAGAAGTGTAGCAAGTATCTTACTTTCTATTTTCAGCTTGAATTAAAAAACAACCCTTTGTTCCATCTTTCAGCCCAAACACCAATACATCATCTCCCACTCTCTCCTTTATATTATCTTATACCTTTTATGTAAAATACAATTTAAGGTAGCACACAATAGCACTAAATGCTTTTCAAAGGGAGTCAATCATAAGCTAAGTAGAAAAGGAAGAGCTTAAGGGGAAATTCATAAAGAAGTGAGTGAGTGGCTTGAAACAGAGAAAAAAGGTGTTTCAGTCACAAGGAGGAGTAGAGATAGGATCAAGACTGGGAAAAGGGAGTAAGCAAATAAATTCTGAAAAAAATACAGGAAAAACAATTAAACAAGGTAAGTACACTAATTTTAACTGTCTTTCCTGCTCCTAAGTTATCACTGCTAGTAATGCATAGGTAAGTAATGTATCATAATTGCATTCACCAAGTTTTGTAGAAACTGTGTAGGTAAGCAGAATTGGGTTTACAAACTTAAAGGCGTAAACCAAGTCCAGAGAGATTAAAAACTGGTGGAACAAGAACAGAATCCAAACATTATGTTTCTAGGACATCTTTTCTGGTCATTAAACAACACTGAGTGCCTTTTCACTTTTCCTGAATTATATTTAATGCTATGTGTTTAAGGGTGGGAATTCCTCAATCATAAAAGCCACCAACTTCAGATAGGATACACTGGCCATCAAATATTTTTGGTGTAAAATTAGTGTATTTTGTATATTTTACTTCACATCTTTGAAGGCACTCTCTCTTTCCTGAAGACACTCAGTCCATTATTGATAACTCAGGATGCAATCCCTGGGGTAAAAGGACTCGAAAAGATCAGAAGGGAATTGGGATACCAAAACCATGATATTTACAAAACCATGCCAAAGTGCTCTTGCATAGATGACCTATATATTAGCTTAAAAAATACTACACTCACATAGATTGCAGAAAATAAGTTTCACTGTGATGCAAAATAATCAAACACTAAAAAAGAAATTATACCACTTCAGACATATACTTTAGAATTTTAGGCATAGCTTAGCACTAGCAAATTAAAGATCTTCAGCTAAACTTATGTGCACTAGAGGCACACAGTGGATTAATTTGGCCCAAGGCAGGACATTTGAAAAAACAGAAGGGCAGGGACTAAGTACATCAACAATCATTAGAAACAGAAAAAGCTCATTAGGTCAGCTAGCCCAGTCTTCTTCCAATTTCTTAATGTAGTACTGGCCATGACAATACTGTCTTCCATGTTCCCCCAAAAATACATTTTTAATTTCTCAAACTAAAGAAATAACACGACTTTCCTTAGGAAACAGAGGGCTAAGTATTCTTTATTGCTTCAGTCATATCTTGGAGAACAGACACACCTTCCTCTGGAAACTATCCTGTTATTTTATTGCTGTCCATTAAGTCTTTAAAACTTTTAAATTATGTTTGTTCCTCTCATCTGACTGCCCAGAACCACCTTAGAAGAAGGTCCACAGATTTGCCACAGCCCATGAGGCAGCAGGGCACAAAGGAGCTCCACTTCTACTGAATCCCATGGAAATGATGGGAGCAGGCTGAGA
>NW_010205175.1:10589-29518 GCF_000695765.1 Mesitornis unicolor | reverse complement strand
CAGGAGTACAGACCAGTAGCAATTTCACAGTGTGAGCCTGTATAAAGGCACCGTTGACAGACAGGACTGGTCTGAAGCTCTCTCCAAGAGTTGGAGACTGTTATTTGATGAAGATCTGCTGGCAAAGAAACTTTTACCACTATCTTTCCTCCCTCTGTTTTTCTTCTCTTCCCTTTCATTTTCTTTATTTTCTCATAAGGATTGCAGAGGAAGAAAAGGATAATAAAGCTAAAAAAGCATGAAAGATACTCAAGCTGTGTCTTTTCCGTTTCCGAGATGCAGGAGGAGACACGAGATCGTGAGTGACTGGTGTGTATATAATGCGTTGACTGGTGTGTGTATAATGCATTGACTAAGAATTTCATTTACCATCCTATCTTAAGCTACCATGATCTCAGTGTCCAGAAGATATTATATGGTTCATAATTTTAAAATATCACTTTAGAAGGGGGAGAAGGTGGGAAGCAGACATAATTCTGCTCTATATTGAAAGTCTAGCTACCTGACAAACTCTAAGGACCAATAAATGTGCCTGTTGCCCTGTGATGCACAAGGTGACCAGACTCAGGCTGTGATATACGGCCAGTGAAAGCACCAAAGAACCTGCACCTAAAGTCTCTAGGAATTGTCATGATTACCCTCCAGTGTTTTGTAAATTTGGACAAAGATGAGGTGACCAAAGAGATACTCTTTCCTGAAAACAAATTAATCAGGTCTTAATAAACAAAAACAAACAAACAAACAAAGCTCCTATAAACTTTAAAATATGTATTTAAATTATGTATTTTTTATGATACATATTATAAAGATGAACCAGTCAACTTGCTCTCTCGCCATTTCTCATCGTATGGTCTCTATGCCACTGTAGCTGTAGTAAAAGGCAGGAAGTGGTATACATAATTGTGATGTAACTTCCAGTAAAGGGAATTCGCTGAAATCCTATTCTGGGGTATTTACTGTCCTAGAAGAGTTTGGGCCAGAACAGTGATCAAAAACCTTCTTTCAGGACTCCACAGCTGCACTTCACACAGAAGAGCTCTGAGTTTAGTCTAAATTGTGCACAAGGCCAAATTATACCCAGAGCCAGGGTATAATACGGATTACGGACAATTTTACACATCTATTGCATCCGTAACTGAAGGCATTTCTGACAGATCCAAGGATTAAGCATACTTTGTTTCAAACAGGGTTTTGGCATTTTGCTTTTTTAAAGGCTGAGGAAAGCGAGCTCAGAGAAGGGCATAGTGAGCAGCAGGGGACCAAAGCTCCTTTTATCATTATTCTAAAATGAGATAAAGTGAAGATACGGTCATGAAGAATATCAGACATTAAATAGCATCCCCGTGTGCAAATCAGAAGTGTAAACTTTGTTTTAGATAATGACTTACAGAGGGAGATGGTTTGTTAGAACAAAAAAACAACACTGAAAAAGGTGATAGAGAGACCTGATGGTATCCTTATGAGAAATAATAGGGAATAAAGATAAAAGGTTTCATTTGAGAAGTGTATTTTTAATATGTGCCCTGCTTCTTTCTTTGTTATTGGTAAGCCTTCCTGTGAACAGAAGAACTATATGTGAAATCCGTCATGTATATTCACTTCTTGTTTTTTTGCAAGCAAGGGTATGTGAGCATTCTGGAAACTGTGAAAGCTCCATGCACTGGTGAGGAAAGGTGTAAGAAATTAGTCTAATTCTTTGATTTACCACAAAAGGTTTTCAGACAACTTGCTTGGTAATACATCCTTAGCTGGATGTCTGATGAAGATAGTCATTTATAAATGTGCAAAATCTCTCCAGCTGTGGTCAGATCACATTTAAAATAATTGCTTCTACTCCGGACCCATCTATCTGTAAACACATCAGACTGACAGCTTGCTCTACTCATAATGCCCAATAGGCATGGGGACAGCACCACGCTCTAACGAAGGCCTAACTTACTGAGTAGCTTTTGGCAAGTCTACGTGATACCAAACACGAACATTGGTCTTGATGCTGATCATGCATAGCTTGCAGGTGTAAGAGATGTGAGGGAATGTGATCCTTTTCACACATGGTAAGATTAGTGTGTTAAAACTGCAAATGCAGTAAACAATTTCTGACTTGTTTAAGGCTGGTCAGTGTCTTTACCAATATCGTCAAATGTGCACTTAACTACCACAGCTAGCGAACAGATTCTCCTTTAGATCAAAAAGTAGATGGCTGGAGTTTTGGAAACAAAGGACAAAGAGAAACTGAGCTATTTATACTGCATAACTGATATCTCAAGTCCAGTCACGACGCTTTGGTAAAACCACAGCACCTGGGCCACAGCAGAAGCATTCAGTTTGTAGTAGCAACAACATATTGGTCCCTTTTACCTTGAAAAATGTTTCTATGCATTTCACTGCAGCAACAGTTCACAATTCCCTAGGAAAATACATCACTTGGAGGGATAGCAACTCTGGCAGAAGCATGAATAACATCAGCATTTTCTTTTCAAGTTTCTTAGAGTTGTCAATACCCACACCAAAGTGATACGAAGCTGGAAACATTTAGAGGAAGAAAAATATGTTTGGTTTTGCTTGTCATGTCTTTATGTTGAGCAGCAGTGGTTAGAGCAACAGCTCTTTGAACCAAAATCTCAGACAGCAAGTTTGTATTCAAATTTCATTACTACTTGGGAGAAATCCCAAAAGTAACAGAAAAGCAGAGATTGCACACACAAAGAAAAGTGAGAGTCCCTAAGGATAGAAAGGTTAATGCAAGAAGAAAACTGGATTGTGTGAATGCCAGTTTCTGTCCACCTACCAGACTGGTACTGAGGGAGAATTTTTTGCTTATCCATTTCTGTCCCTCTGCAAAGGTGAGCAAGCTGCTGTTAATAACTAAGACTGTCCCTGATGGTGGCAAGTCTAATTACAGAGAAAAAAAAACCCAAAACACCTAACACAACTAGAGCGGAGAATGAAAGAAAAGGTTTACCGTTTTTTTCCCCTGGATGTCAGTTCATTACCAGTCTGACACTATAACTTCAAGGGTCATTTCTCTGCAGTAACTAAAATACCAAAACAAGAGAAAAGCTGCCCATAAGCAGAAGAAAAAGCAAACCGCCTAGATCACTACATTCTCAAAAGAATTTTTACATAAAAGAGGCCTTGGAAAAGAGAGCCCCTCTAACTCAGACACTGTTAACTGCCTTCCCCTGTTAATGAGAGAGAGAACACATTAAACAAAGGAAAAACTAATTAGAAAGATACTAGAAAACAAGATTAGGTAAAATATTTTATTTTAAATATTTTTAATGTTTTCTATAGGAAAATAAAAGTGGTAGGATGGTGGGAGATACATCTGCCTACACTATTTCAACACATGAAAGTGTAGCTTTAGCATGGTTTCTGACTTTGCCTCCCCAACACTGAGTGCCTACATATTTTCAACAACATATGGTACTCATGCTTCAGGGCCATTTGTGAGACTCAAATGTGGAACTTCTTTTGCATTTCAGATACCTATAAGCATCGACATATGAGGTTCCCTTACATTAGCTGTGCAAGTCATCAGACAAATGTAAATCATATACAGATGTTGGTACTCTCACATCAAGAAGGTATTTATCCAGTTTTTGAGCAAATTATTCTCACAAATATCAAATAAGAAAGTTTATTTTGTATTATGGCTGCATTGAATTCAAGCCATTACTCTCCAAATATTACAGATAACACAAATAAAGTTCACACCAATAAACAACTGCTTAGACAAGTTAAATATTTTAAGCAGTTATTTGTCCAAAAAAAGTGCATATAATGGAAATTGCCAGATAGCTGCAATGGTAGCAGAAAGCACTTTGGTTACCTAGGGGTAAAAAATACTTTAAATTCATTCCAAATAGAAGGCAGAAGTATGAGAGTAGTTTGAAAAATACACCTGTGAACCAGCACAACACCACAGCTCTTCATAACATGACAGATAAGTGAGGTTTAACTGCTGCGATACATTGCTCCATGAATGGCTACAGAAAAATAATGTAAAGCCAAAGCCCATTTTTGACACACAGATCCTGTATACTGAGACTGAAAAGAAAAACTCCATAGATATAAATACATGACAGCCAAATTCTGTAGGTCCATGTGGACTAAGCTGATTCATTTTACAACCCAAGGGAGGCTGTGCTCCAGACCAGGAACATGCCTTAGACCTGTTTCTCCTGACTTTAAGCAGCAGCTCTTACAGAAAATCTGCTTAAACAGATAGAGACAATATAATTTTATGTTTTGGGAAGATGTGGTCAGATATAAAACTTCCTGGTTACTTTAATCCTTGCCAGAGAACAAAGAGCAAGATAAAACAGAACTCAGGGCTTGAGCCAAAATCCTTTGAAATCAATTAGATTCTTTTCATTGATTTCAATGAGTTGGGGATCAGACCACCACTTCTTCAAGGCAGCAACAAGACACTTCCTGGAGAAGGCAGGGGTCCTCAGTTTCACCATTCATTCACTTTGATCTTGCACTGTTTCATGAATCTCTTCATCCTGCTCTTATTCTCAGCTCTCAGCCAGGCAGGCATTAGCAGTACATTCACTAGGCAGTAGAGGATCACCAGCATCCATCTTTCAAAAGAGACATACAACTGAGGCCGCTCAGGGCCATTAAAGATCCCATGGCACTTTTGCAAGAGCAAAAATAACAATGCCAGTGTCTTGGCCAAATTCCAGCCTCTTTAATTACATTCTGTCCATCTATATTCTCTCCTTAGTTTCAGCCGGAAAAATTAGCCACCATTTTCCACTCTCTTATTAATCTTTTAATGTAGAATTAATTATAAAAAAAAAGACTACAAGCATATAATATTGGTACTTACTACTACAATGACTATCATTGCTGTCCATAAGAACAGAAAATGCACTCCTCTTTTCACAGTAAAAATATACATGATTAGCACACCAAAGGTAACCATACACAACTATTTTCCGTTTTCAAAAGAGAAAAGCCAAAATATGCCTTAATGAAGAAAACAGCAAAACCCAAACCACAAACCAGAAAAAACCACCAAACACAGTAGCACTATGACTGACTTCTTTAAAATAACAGCTGCCACATTTACCAAATTTCTCCCCTGACTAGCACAGTTTGGGAAAGCTCCCCATTACTATTCAACAACAGGAACTTCCTAGAAGTCTTGACCACTGGGGTTGCTTATGTGCCTTTTAGAGTTGGAAACAGGGCTATAAAATGCCCCACTATCTTGAAGTGCTGTACCTAGCAGATGATTACATACAGTTGTTTTTCTGTTCCTCCACTGAAAATAATGTATCAGTCGACACAAACATTCCAAAGGGAGGAAAATAAAAAAAAAGACAACCAGAGGTTTCTGGTTAAAGAGACATTTTGAGGTATAGAAAACATTTCTGAAAGACTGCTACTGTCTAAGGTATACATACAGAGTTCTAGGGAGAACATCACACAGTTTTAATGTGAGATCATTCTAAAATATTACTCTTTATGTTGATTTAGGTACTCGGGTATTGTCCACTAATGTAAATCATATCCTGAAATATAACTTAATCTAGGTAATTGATAATGGATAGAAAAGATAATCCTTCTGTGGTATGATCCTGCTCCTTGAAGACACTAAAAATCTAGACAATATCTTCACATTTTTATCTTAAGAAAGCTGAGGCCTTAAATGCCTTTCTTTCCATGGTATGAAGTGTAACATATCGTATAGGAGACAGTAGCCTGAGAAGATTGATGGTCTCATCCAGATGGTACACAGCTTTGAGTAACAATTTGGGATAAAGACACAGGATAACTAAATCTCCATGGAATGCAGCAAAAGGGGGCTCAACCATGAAAACTTACAACTCAGTCTTCTAGCAGATGTGACTGTGATTAAAAGGGTTGTTGTTGGCCACAAGTAAAATGAAGAGCACTCTAGGGGGTCCAGGGTCCATTAACTTCATCAGCACTAGATTGAGTTCCTATCTCAGCACAGTCTTTTGAAACAGTGAAATTACATTTACCCACCCTAATTGTGGTATCCACTGAAAACATAGGGCAATAGGGTGGAGAACTCATAGCTACAAATAAGGTCATACTGGTATCTTTCTGCAGAAACAATTTGGTCACACGCAGATCATGTTACGTCAAGTCACTCATGTTACTATAATCAAAGCTACGGACTGGAGAGCTTCTGAGTGATGATACAGGACAGAAAATGTTTTTCAAGAGATCTGACAGGAGAGAGAAAACCTAGGGAGGATCTTGCAATAAGTTCAACTGATGAAAGAGCCACTACTGTTTAGTCGAGCTCAAGGCAGTCATTATATTACCTGGGTTCTGGTTTGCCTCTTCAGTAGAAGTGTCCAAGTCTCTCATTTGCCAAGACAGCTACCAGTGAAAAGCTGATATTTGGGAAAATGTAGAAAGAAACAATTAATCAATTATAGAGAATAGCCTAGATGATTTCAGAATCTTTTTCCTTCAGTCTTCATGATAATTTTAGATGAAAAGCACTTTAAAAAGTAAGGTATTGTTATATATCATTGGTATTATTTTCTCTCTGAGGTAGCAATACCTCAGCTTCAATACCAAAGCTTCAGTGCTTCAATACCAAAGCTCTGCTGCTCAGATCATCTACAAAGTTCAATCGTCCTGGAAGACATCAAATCTACAGTGTTTCTTGCCTGGCATTGAGAGGTAGACCAAGCAACAGAGCTTCTGTCTTATTCCCAAATTTTTTGCAAGACAAACAGCAATTTCCACACAGATCTGAAAGAAAAATTGGAAGCCTAATATTCAATTCAAAACTTTTTCCAGTGAACTGAAGTGGTGATAACTAACCAGGCAACCTTCAACACTGTACATACAGCATGCAGAAAGTAATTTTAAACAATAAGGGGGAAAATTCTCTTCACTAGCATAACAATGCATTTTTTAAATGCCCAGTAAACTTTCCGAAATTTTTTGTGTTAAACATTTTACACACTATACCTGCCCAAGTCCTCAGGCTTTGCAAACATAGCTAACTCTGCCATCACTCTTGTGACAAGAATATTATTTTAAGTATTTCATCTCTCCCACTGCACATATAATTGCTTTTACCTGTTTGTGCAAGATGCACAGACAAGGAGAGCTGCAGGTGTATTCAGAGACTCCAGTAAAACTCTTTCTTACACAAGTCACTGTTGAATGTATGATTTAAACAAACAGATAAATACACTTAGTCTAATCTTTTACAGTTATCTCAATCCTGTTACAAGGAAAGACCAAATAATTTTCAGAAAAATTTGTGCCCTTTCAGTACAGGTACTATTAAGCACTGCGAAATACCTGGTGTCCTCTTGCTCCCTGGTACTTGTTTTTAGCAACCAATTATCCTTGATAACTTGCATTGGGTATGAAAAGCTGTTTGAATTCATTTTAAAAAAATCTTCTTTGAAAAGAATGTCTCAAAATTCAACATGTCCTGTCCTGTAGATTCAAATTAAAGAGCTTATAACTGTTACTTCTCCATGGCTTACCCAAACAAGAAATCTCTACCTATCAAATCTAGCTAGTAGGTGATAGATAGAGAAAATAAATATAGAGCTTAATCTAATTTATGAAGCTATGTAATTATGAATAATTGAATGAAGCTAAAAGGAGAACATTTCAAATGAATGATCAGATGCAGATCAATTCCCAAGTAAAGCAGTACACACCCAATGACTTACCACAAATTAAATCTGACTGGAAAAAAACTCTTAAAAAAATTACTCTCCTGGCAAGAAATAGAGGTGACTATCTACGATCTCCTATAAGCCCATGATTAATTGCCAAAAAAGCCCTTTACATATTAATAACTTTCTTTTTTGATTCTCTTGAAATGTGCTTGGCTATTGAAAACAGAGATATTTTCAATGCCGTAATAATTTTTATTTTGTTTTAAAAAGGTGTCCTCACCAAGAAAAGTATATTTCATAATTAAAAAGCCAGCTTTAGCCTCATTTCTAGTTTGAGGGTCAGCCTGGATGACACAAGTGGTCATTTCTGGCTGGACTATCTACAAATACGTAATTGGACTGTAAATTATTTTCACTATATAAATAGCTCCTGATGATATCACAATTTGTAAATAGTGCAGTTTGTTTTCCCAGAAGCAGCTTTGTGCTAGCTGACAGCTCTGAAAAGTTTTTGCATTTGATTATGCTATTTTCCTCTTTATAGCTCAATAGGAAATCACATGCCATGTGCCCAGTATGAATTGGGTCTGCTTTTCCAAATGCTCTGTTACATCCATGACACATAAGTGCCTTTAACATCCTTGGGTGAGAAAGCAAACTGCTTGCACACATACTTATTATTTTTAAGTCTTTATTTTTATGTGGCTGCAATAGTGTATTTCACAGCTGGCTGATGAAGCACACTAGAATTATTTGGAATTCCTTAGTGGTCCTTAAAAGGCAATTAAACTGAAAATAGAAATGACTGTATGTGGTCAGGTGCATTTCAACTACTGTATTGCTCACACTGTTGCCAGCAGAATATTTAAAGACAACTTGTACCAGCGCATGCTGGTGCAGCTGTGCTAACGGCTTTCCAAACTTTACTACCGAAACTTGCCCTAGAGAAGCCTTAACAATGCATCTGTTTACTAAGATTTTTCCATTAGCCTTTCCAATATCATGGCATCTTTCTAACTTGTTTAGTGATTATGACAACAATATGCTGTCCAGTCTATATCCAAAGACTTTTAAATGCACACACAAAGTATTCCAACAACCTTCTATCCTTCTTGAGTAGTGAAATAGTATCAGCAAAAGGTACAGAAGAAGAATATTCTTCTTTTTCTAAATACAGAATACACTGAACTTCAATGTGTCACAGGAAAATGCTAGAAAATCCTGTGCTGAGGTACTTCAGAAGTTGGCACAACATACGGTGAGAAGAAATGGGATGAGTCTCTGGGGTAATGTGGTCCCTCAGAGAGACATCATCTCCCGTTACCTTGTAAAAATTTTCTTGAAAGGCTAGAGAATGTTATATCCACCGCCCTTCATCCTAAGAAGAGACAAAACTGTTACTATCTCCCTGTCTGTTCCTTACACAAAAATACACAAGAACAAGAACTTACCAAGAAGTCGACCAGAAGGGAAGGCATTTTACAGAAGGAAGTGTAAGATAATACATATCTACACATAGTACTACATCCAATATAAACATTTTCTGAATTGTGTCTACAGAGAAAGCAAGGGAGAAGGAAAAAAGATGCGTAGAATTTATTTACCAATGTGAATATCTTTAAAGTGAAAGCTCAGTTTTAGAAAAGTCTTCTAGAAATAATAAACGTTCTCTCTCTATTATATGCAGCAGTTTTTGGTGAAACATCTGCAGAATCCAGTTGAGTTAGATCATATCCAATTCTGCAAGACTTGTCAGAGTGAAGAAACAGAAGCACCCAGGCTGACATAACCATGCAAGCAGTTGGGGTGATCTCTGGGACAATGAGAGCTCTGGTCATGGGTGGAAACCTGCCTTCTCCCAGAGGAAGAACAATAGGCCCAGGTGCAGGGAGAAAGCAGCAGTTTGAGATTTGAGTTCTGGATTAGAAAGCCCAAGAAGTGCCTCCCTCTATGTGTGGATGCAGCAGGGTGGCAGGGCTGCCAAATGAATGAAGGAAAATGACCAGAGACCCAGTTACAGGAGCGAGAACTGTAGCTTGGCAAAGTAAAACACAGCAGAAATGGGGACTAAGGCTATGATGTACCAGTTTGAAGTTTTGTTTCTTAGTTTCTGCACTGAAACTGCCATTGTTGAGAAGTCGCATTATATTTGCTTATCTACACATGGAAGTCTTGTTGAGGTTAATGAGAATTCCTGTTAGATAGGCGATAACAGACTTTTTCATTATTAGTACAGAACCAAAATGTTTTCCCATGTTTCAGGATTAGAAAGCAGTAGGTGCTCCCAAATTCCAGTTCTCTGAAAAACCCCATGAGAAGTTCATATATTTAGATCAGCAGCAATGTGGAAAGCCTTCAGTTAATCATATTTTCAACCTAACCACAACTCATATTAATTGGAAATACAATAAAAACAGCCTGTTTGGGGATAGGATGAGGCACTCGGCAGACAGACTGATCACATCTTTTTTCATTTTCATATTGTATGTTCCATAGTATTTAGATCCAGATTCTTTCTAGATTTTTTTGAGCTGCAATATGAAATGGCCTTTATCTAGACATTTTAAAATCATGCCAAGATAAAAGCTAATCTTTTTGTAATCAGTATGCAGAGAAGAAGAGAAGCAGTAGTAAAGCAGTTGCTGCATGTTTGCTGACAAAATATTTAATCCAAACATTTAATTTCAATCTGCCACTGTTCTCAGTTGGTATAATTACTTTAAGCAAATATCCTGTAGGAAGGAACAGAACATGGTCACAGCTACTGAAATGTAAATAATGAAACATAATCATAATCGAATGTTTAAAGCCATATAATTCCATTTTAGGATCATTTCTGTGGACTGTTTTAAATGTTTAAGTGATTTTAAATTATTTTTTACATAATGGCCTATGATACTGCCTATATTGGCAAGCAGTGGAAAAGGTTTAATTCTCTGATCTGTTCATACACATCATACTTCAAAGGTATTACAGTGAAATTGCATTGCAGTCCATGGAAAATGGTAGACTTTTGCTTTTCATGTCAATGAATGACCAAACCAATACAAATTTCAGGCAGTGATCATCACAATTTTTGTGTTTTTTAATCACATTAATATAAACAATTTATATCACTGTTTTAAGCTTACTTGCAACCTGATTAGCTCAGGCATAGAGAAAAAAAGCTGCCATTTTTTTCAGTTAAAATTTTGTAGCAAATTTTCTAATTTCTGGAAAATCAGGGACTTAAAAACACTTTACCCCAAAAGTCACTTTGATTTTCTTCAATAAGTTAATCAATTCATCAAAAGTCTTACAGCTCTATGAACTGCTAAGAGTGTGAATAAGGTTAATTTCATTGGTGACTAATACTTTTCTTGCGGTTTTCCACATTCTTGGCTCTATCACAGTATTTGTCTATAGCACTGATGGGATTTTAGACTGTTCTAGAAGTTATATAGGCTTGTAACCCTTAAATACGATATCCAGCTGCAAACCAGATGTAGGAGTCATTCAAAACAAACAAAAAAAACAACGAAACATAAAAAGCTGTCTCAAAACATTACTCTTTAGTGCTATTCTCTAGTGAGTAAAATGTACTTCTGTGCAGAGTGTCATCACACAGGTAGAGCAGAACTCAAGTTCTGTTGAAACCCTAATTTGCAGACTAACTTGGAAAATTGCAATTATTTTGACTACAAGGTTTTTAGATTTTTTTCATCTTGTTAAAGGAAAAAAAAATCAATTTAAATGTGTGTGTCTTAAAAACACGGGGAAAATTATTACAGGATCAGAAGGGGCCAGGGTAAAGAACAGAAGCAGCTTTGTTTGCTGCATCTAGCTGACAGCAACATGTTTTGAAGAAGGCCTGTACTCTATTTTGCATTTAAAATTTGATCCCCAAAGGAACTTGCCTTCCCATCACCACCTTTCCCGTTCAAATGATCTCTCTAGAAAAGAAACAGGTAAAAGGGTTGATGTGGACTACAGGAAACCATTGAAAATGAGTCCTTTCCTTTCCTTCAGCAGCTCAGGCCAGTCCATAGCACACGCACATCCTCGCAGACTGGGTACAGGGGAACCAACCTCAATACTCGCTCTGCCAATTCCCTGCCACGCTACCAGTCTCACAGATCACCTAGACACATAGCGCTGTTTGCATGTATAGGAGGTGAGAGGGAAAACATTTTTAGCAGTGGTGTTGAGAAGAAGACATTTTTGTTTGTTTCTGTATATAGCAAAAGCACAAGTTCATTTCAAAGCAAAATGATGGATGTCCTTAATTTGTAACTTATGAACTGTATGAGCAGATGAGATAATCCAAACCAGAGAGGTTATCCAGACTAACTAGATGTAACAACGAAATGGGAAACAATCTGGAAAGAAAAGAAATGCTGCAAAGTGAAATAAGCAGGATCCAAAGACTCTCTCAGAGCCATGTAATCTCTAACATAATTACAACAATATTTCTTTGCAGTGAAGTTACAATTTTGTTTACTTCTTAAGCAGACTTGCTTGTATTACAGGTCAAGCATGTATGTCGAAACCGGCTGGCTTTTCAGCAGCGATTTCTGTTACTTATCTGGTTTGTTTACATGACTAAACAGGTAGCACTCATCCTTCCTTCCTAAACCCGGTGCAAAATAAAAGCAGCGTAGCGGGGAGGAGGAAGGCACAAGCTGACAATGGCAGGCAGAGTTCTTTATTTATTGCTCCCAGCAGGTGTCAGATGCCGAGGTTTCTTTACAACCATCAACACCCTGGGGCTTTTTAGTTCCACATATAAGACAAGGAAGATGGGGGATGGCAACTAACCTCAAGGGATTAGGTACCTGAATCCTATCCCAACTACCAGCAGACTCCAGCTGTGTTTAAATGTTTTTTGAAGAAATTCTGATGTTCAGTGGTTGCTGATTACTTCCAGATTTTAGTTCTACGCCAGTGGAGATCTCCTACAAGGAGTTTAGCAGTTGTTAAAAATTGCAATTGCACCAAAGAAATATCTTCTTTATAACCAGTTCCAAAACTATTACAGCAGTGCTTAAAAAAAAAAAGTAGGGAGAGGTAAACCTACAGACTCTTCACAGTGAAAGGAGAATCAAGCAAAATGTGGGGGGAAGGGAGGAGAGAGGGCAGGGAAGACAACTGGGATCGTATTAGCTTTAGAGCCTTCTTAAATTTTCCTTGAAAATGTTATAGCGCTATCTTAATCTTCAGAGGGTTGATTTAGATATATGCTCTATTGACAACATTTCCTCTCTATTGAGTTTACCTAATTTAAACTTCAATCCGAGGCATATTTGGGCCTTTCCTCCACTGTTACATGTCAATATAAAAAAATGTGTATTTTTTATATACAAGATGTATAGATACATCTTGCATTTGAGGAGGTCAGATAATAAACAGTTTGGATATCATAAAATGAAATAGGAAGATTTTTTAATGAAAAAAAGAATTCAGATTCTCTTCTCAGCTGCATACATCTTTCTAGTAAATCAGAGGACATTCACTGGCTTGCATGAGGGTAAGTTTGTGAATCTGAGCTACTTAGTCTAGAGAACTACCAGTAATGTGTCACTTGAGTTTCCTTCAGCTTCTTAGGGAATGAAAAGCATAATCACCATATTTATATCTAAAGGCTTCATTGTTTCATCAACAAAGGAGGCTGGTTAAAGAGAGAAAAACCTTCAATGAAATAATACAATGTATATAAGTACCTTTTGCATATTTCTCCAATGAATATAAGACAGGTTTTGAACACAATTCAGTAAAAGAGAAAGAAAGACTGCTTTCTTTGTAAGGCTTTTGTTGTTGTTGTTTTCAGGCACGGACATAGTTTTAAATAGCAGTCAAGGCTAAACCAGACATTTTTAATAGCAGAAGAATTCCAAAGAATTATTCTTTCCTTCACCTTTTTTTTTTAAATGTAATTGCAAAATTTTTAATTCATCAGATGAAGCTCCTTCCCATGAAGAGGAAAAGGGGAGGATGAGAAATGGGGAAAGGAAAAAAAAGAGATAAACTAATGGAAGATATTCCAATACTATGCTACACTCTTAAGCAACCGTGAAGCTCCATAAAAATCTTGGTAGTAAGACAAAAGCAGGTAAACTAAAAATCACTTCGTCTTCGGAAGTGCTTACCATGTTTAGCTAGACTTCACATAGCAGAGTTCAATTCTGACATGAACTTCTTTTAGTTTTACAGATATCTAGATGCAAAGCAGTACAGGAGCTTAGGTCTTTATAGCAAGCTCTAGGACATTACAAAAATAAATTCTTTGAGCAGGTTACAGCCTAAGCAGCAAAAGCAACATAGTAATGCATATCCACACAGTACTAACGTGACAACATGTCTGTTTCATGGCACTGAGGTTTTTTGGCAGCCTTTTGGCAGTACAAATTGAACATGGGAATAGATTTCAAATCTTTTCAGATCCAAATTACAATGAAGCTGAATGTACAGACTCCTGGATGCATCAGCAGCTTTATTAACAATTATCTTATTATGACATATGTTAGAGAGGGATTGTTCTGATTCTCTGTGAAATAATTACCTGATGGTGAGCTGTATCCGTAGCACTAACTCTTGGCAGCACGCAACATACCACGGGCAGCATTGTCCAAGAAGGGATTATTTCATTCCACTACATCATATCACAACCGACTGTACCTCGTAGTACAAATGCAACCTTGTCATTGCAATTTGTCACACTTTTTTGTGTGCATTATAGCTCACTGAAGTCTCATCTCCTGCACTGAATAGCCCACTGCCATACAATACATGACACTGTAATGAAAAAGGCAAGATCCCAACAAGGGAGATATTGGTCATAGCTTCCTGTTCAGAGCTGGCTGTCTCCCACATTGTGCATATTCTGGAACTGTATCAGGAGCTTGAGAAGGGGACAGTTCTACTGCCACCACCACACATCTGCTGCCCGATTTGCAAATGTGCCTTGTTTTACTGAACCAGTGGACAACTCAGCAGCGGCTGTACATAAAACGTCTGGTTTCAGTGCTGCTACCTGCTTAGTTATCAAAGAATCCAGTGTATGACTGAAAAGAAAAAATCCGTATCCCTGTTCTCATCCTTGCCCACCTTTTCTTCCAATTAAAATCACCTCTGCAGTATCAAGAGATGTAAAAAACCTGAGAAGGCAGGAGTAGTTAGGTGTGGTCACCTGGGAAGTGGCTGGGAGATGGCACACAACACAAAGTGTGAGGTGCCCAGTTCTTCTCAGGGGTTGCTTTCAAGCCCTGTCCTGCAGCCAGGGTGAGAAGGTAGCCACTACTATGCATTGGGTCAAATTATAACTATACTGGAAGATGACTGTTTAATCAGGACTCTGTTCTTGGTTTAAATCGCACTGTAGACAGATATTAAACCAGTGTAAAGACAACCTACAGCAAGAAAAGGGGTAGAAGTGGAGGACTTCATGGGATTTTCCCAATGCTGTGAGTCCCCCTTCCAGTTTCCCATCCTACCACGCTCTCCTGCCGTAATGCATGATGCTAAACAGCTGCGTTGCCTTGACCACTCTTTTTCATAATGATGAGTACTGTCTCATTGTTCCCTTACATTTTCCCTGTTTTATCCATCCTTTATGTACAAGTGTAAACCTTAGGCATACTCTCTAGGTTTTCCCGTGCAGTGACTATCTTTGTTACACATTTGTAAAGTCCTTAACTCAAAGAGTCCATGGCCTATACGTGCTACTGTTATAAAATTATAATAATAGGAGGCAGGTTACTTAGAGGGAAGTGCATGAATTTTTCAAACAGGTATGTGCAAATCAGGGGAAAAAAACTCACCAGTGAAAAATTCTTGATAGTTAACAGAGTAAGTGAAATACATGAGTGAGCAATTGCTTATTGTATTGTTTTATATCATTGTGAGAAATCTTTTAACAAGATTCCCTACTCAAGAATTATTTCCATCTCGTTAGCATGGAAGCTACCTTGAAAGTTTCAATTTTGTGTAGGATATAAAAAACATTCAGCCAGCACAACAAAACAATGCACAGCAGGGAAACATTCGAGATAAAACTGAAGTGTAATTCCTGCTATTTCTAACATATCTAATGAATGCATTTTAATACAGCAGCAGAGTAGAGATTGAGATTTCTTGAATTATAGACACACAGAATATGTTTTGCATGTTAAAAATGTTATTCATGTCCTATTGCCTCTGATTTTCCAGTAAAACAAAAAAATTAAAGTGTATTTAGCATTACACAGTAAAATACTCTGTTTCATAATATTAAAGGGTCACTGTTGCTCTTAACAAGCCCAACAGGTGCTTTTTATTGTTGAGAACTTTCTTTCTAATCCTCAAATAAATACAGGACCTTTCAGATCCAGATCACACTACTTGGCACATTTCACAACACCCCGCCTCTATAGAATGCTTTCCAAAAGCCAAATTTCAGCTCATTTTCAAAAGATGGATGTGGTACAATAACTCACAAAAGAACTTCATAAATGGCACAGCTAATTTGACCTCACATGCCAAGTTTTGCAAGACATGCCCCCTTTCTTGCCTGCGTAGTGCTCCCCATTCCTTGGCACATTCAGAGTCCTGAGCTAATCATTTTGCAGTTATCTCCAAATCCATCACATGGCCAGGCTGCAAAGGACTTGTCAGGGCACTGTGTTTTCCTTCTTCATCTGCTTCCTTTTAACTTAGTAGCAGCACTTTACAACAGATGAACATCAATTAATAGTAAATTATGACCAGATTCATGTGGGATCACATATTACAACCTCCTTGATGCCAAAACCTTTCACAATGATGGATGTTTTACAGTGAATACCAAACACACTTGTAATGATTCTGCCATTTCCTGAAAAGTGTTGCCAATCTACCTTTGATTCCAAAGACGCTGCACATCTTTATCTGTTTGAAAATACGAACTTTTGCTCATGAGATCTACACAAAGGCTCTTTTATGTGGGTCAAAGGATGCTTCCCCCATGCCCATTTAATATGTTTTCTGTGAAGTTCTGTGTGCTGCCCTTAGGGCCATGCACACGCTGGCGATATGCATGCAAGTTGCACAGCAAGTTCTCTGCTCCCCCCCCAGAATCATAATATCTACAGTTCCATCTGCCCTGTAATGAAATCATGCACCTCCATTTATTTGTCAAGCATTTTTAAGTGTCACACATACAGTAAACCAATGCTTTATGAATAGGCCCCTAAGACAAGGACACAGTTTACAAGGAACTTAGCGTTTAAGCTATTTTCATCTTGACAATGACTGACATGTCTCTCAGAGAATATTATATATTTAGAGTACGTTTAAAGGCACTGTACTTAAGAAACATGTCTCATCAATTGGCTGAACTACTGAACTAAGTCTTAAATGTTTAAAGAAGGGTCAAAAAGGCACCCTGCTACAGAAGTGTGCAACTTACACCCGACTAATATCAGAGCAGAAATCCACACAAAGAATAATTATTGTAAGTTTTCTTTCCATTTAAAAAATTTTATACTTTATCTCTGAATATTTATCAGACCTGGAACTGAAGTCTTAACAAAGTAAAAGGCAGGGAAATAAATAAATAAATAAGTACATCAAATTCTTCATAAACTTCATGAGAATTTCCTCAACACATGCGTCTCCATTTATACAACAGATCAAGGAAGGCTAGAATCCAATTTCAAATCAAATAACCTCCATATCGATGTGTGGTGCAGTTGACAGTGCACTCTCATCAACTCTGTGCTTTCTGGTGGGTAATGTGCACAATATAGCTTTGAGTAGCCATTTGGCAGAAAACTGCTCTAGTCAAATTGAAATAGCCTTTAGTACCTTGGTTAAAATAGAGATCTGTAATGTATGCTTGTCATTTGATGAAAAATAGTGCCTTTAAATTAAGAAAAAAGAATTTCCCATGAAGATACGATGCAGCACAATGACACAGATGTCAGGATCTTATTTAAAACCATGAAGGCACAGTGCAGCACAGAGGCACAATTTGTTAGGAAACACAAGATCATGTGCCAGTGACCAGAGATTTGCTGCTGGATTCTTGTCATAAAGGTAGCGAGAAAATGTGAGTTACCTATAGGTAATTGCTTGCTCCTCAAGGGAAGCGACACCTTTCAACTGGTAGCACAATACAGAACAAACATAGATCTCACCAAAAGACATAAGGACCACATTTGATCATGTGATACAGCTAGAGTAGCCTGATATAACATTATACATTTAAGAAAAGAATCATTGTTTTTTAAGTAAGGAGATGTAACTGTTGGTCCACCTAACTAAGGGATCAGTTGATATGAACAAAAGTTCCCAGCAAAAATAGATTAAGGATGGGATTTAAAACCACTGAAAGTCATGGAAAAATTTTCCACTTGCGTCAACAGATTCTTTCAAATGTCCAGCTATTTCACCCAAATAAATCACATGGCTAAATCAGGGCTCTGAAATACAAGTCTTAAATAAGCACCATAGCCATTTCAAGTTATGTCCTTGCTTTTCCTAAGAAAGCAGCACCCTGGGCTGTTACCATCGGTAGCTCAGCTAGTAAGACAGGGACAGCATTTCTTCCCCTTTCCCAGATGTTCATTCAGGCACACTTGATCAGCTCATCCAGCTTTGGCTCCTCAGTACTAAAAGACACTGGTGAACTTTGAGGAGTTCAGCAGAGCCTACCAATGCAGGTGGACACAGGCAGCCCCCTCTGTCAGTGGAGAGGTTACCTGGTTCCAGAGCCAAGCTCCTCACTGAGGGTGGGACAGGAGAATGATCAAGGGTTAAAAATTACATCAGGAGGCTGCATATAATGAAAAGTCGTTAAAATTATAATTTTGGACTGGAATAGGTTTCCCAGAGAAGTTGTGTGATCTCTGTCCTTGGGGAGTTTCACAACCCAACTGGCCAAAGACCCACAGCCTGCACTGCTCCTGCTTTAAGCAGAGGTTGGAGTAGACAACCTCCCGAGTTCTCCCTCAGCCTGATCTAAATAAGCAGCACAGCAACACAGAGATAGTTTCCTTCTATTATGTGATAGCAGACATGTTAGGGAAACTACAGTTATAAAACCAAGCAATAGCTGCTTGTTTTGTTTAAGAATCAGCATTCATTGTTGGAATTTATAAATCCTTTAAGTAGTTTGTATGTTAAACACTTGCACTTTACACTTTGCTAACAGCGCTGGTATCAGAACATATGAAATTTGAAAATCTGTGTTAATTCAGTGAAAATCTGTGTTAATTCAATGCCATATGGCTATGGGCATTCATCCAAGAAAGTGGCATCTCAACAAATGATAAGAAGAGCTTTCCAGATTTG